>NC_069504.1:227417245-227717245 GCF_027579735.1 Bombina bombina | reverse complement strand
GCGTGTGGACCCAAGGTAGCTCATCTCATCAGGCCTTTTTTAGTCGAATGTATCACCCACTGTCAGTCCCTTCGGGATCCATCCCTCATTCATCTTAATAAAGGTGAGGTAATCTAGACTTTTTTGACCTAGGTGACTTCTCTTCTCAGTGACAATACCTCCTGCTGCACTGAAGGTCCTTTCTGACAGGACACTTGAAACGGGGCAGGCCAGAAGTTCTATCGCAAATTGGGATAGCTCAGGCCACAGGTCAAGCCTGCACACTCAGTAGTCAAGGGGTTCATCGCTCCTCAGAGTGTCGATATCTGCAGTTAAGGCGAGGTAGTCTGCTACCTGTCAGTCGAGTCGTTCTCTGAGGGTGGACCCCGAAGGGCTGTGGCGATGCGTAGGACTTAAAAAGCTCTGCATGTCCTCCATCAACAACATGTCTGTAAAGCGTCCTGTCCTTGCCGGCGTGGTGGTGGGAGGAGGAGGATAACTTTCACCTCTTCCCCTGTTAGATTCCCGTTGTGCTGTGACATCACCGTTATATGCTCTGTAAAGCATACTTTTTAATTTATTTTGGAACTGCTGCATCCTTTCCGACTTGCAGTAATTCGGTAACATTTCAGGCACTTTACGCTTATACCGGGGTCTAGTAGCGTGGACACCCAGTACAGGTCGTTCTCCTTCAGCCTTTTTATACGAGGGTCCCTCAACAGGCACGACAGCATGAAAGACCCCATTTGCACAAGGTTGGATGCCGAGCTACTCATGTCCTGTTCCTTTTCCTCAGTGATCTCACTGAAGGTATGTTCTTCCCCCCAGCCACGTACAACACCACGGGTACCAGATAGGTGACAATGAGCACCCTGGGATGCCTGTTGTGGTTGGTCTTCCTCCTCCTCCTCCTCAAAGCCACATTCCTCCTCTGACTCCTCTTCCTCACAATCCTCTTCTAGCGTTGCCGCAGGTCCAGCAAGCGATGCTGATAAGGCTGTTTCTGGTGGTGATGGTGACCAAAACTCTTCCTCTTCCTCCAGGAAGAAAACAAATGGTATGATGTCGCTGATAGTGCCTTCGGTGCGACTGACTAGGTTTGTCACCTCCTCAAAAGGACGCATGAGCCTACAGGCATTGCGCATGAGCGTCCAGTAACATGGCAACAAAAATTCCCAGCTCCGCAGAGCCTGTCCTAGCACATGGGTACTTATGCACAAAGTGTTGTACCATCAGATTACACATATGTGCCATGCACGGCACATGTGTCAACTTGCCCAAATTCAATGCCGCCACCAAATTTCTTCCATTGTCACTAACCACTTTGCCGATCTCCAGTTAGTGCGGAGTCAGCCACTGATCCACCTGTGCATTCAGGGCGAGCAGGAGTGCTGGTCCGGTGTGACTCTCTGCTTTCAGGCAAGTCAACCCCAAGACGGCGTGACACTGCCATATCCGGGATGTGGAATAGTACCTGGGGAGCTGGGAGGGTGCCGTTGATGTGGAGCAAGATGCAGCAGCAGAAGAGGACTCAGCCGAGGAGGTTATGGAAGAGGATGGAGTAGGAGGAGTAGAGGAGGTGGCAGCAGGCCTGCCTGCAAGTCGTGGCGGTGTCACCAACTCCTCTGCAGAGCCACACATTCCATGCTTGGCAGCCGTCAGCAGGTTTACCCAATGCGCAGTGTAGGTGATATACCTGCCCTGACCATGCTTTGCAGACCAGGTATCAGTGGTCAGATGGACCCTTGCCCCAACACTGTGTGCCAGACATGCCATTACTTCCTTTTGCACAATCGAGTACAAGTTGGGGATTGCCTTTTGTGCAAAGAAATTTCGGCCAGGTACCTTCCACTGCGGTGATCTCAATAGCTAAAAAAAATTTGAACGCCGCAGACTCCACCAGCTTGTATGTTAAAAGCTGGCGGGCTAAGAGTTCAGTCAAGCCAGCTGTCAGATGCCGGGCAAGGGGGTGACTTTATGACATTGGCTTCTTACACTCAAACATGTCCTTGACAGACACCTGACTGTGGGCAGATGAGCAGGAACTGCTCAAGGCGAGAGACAGAGTGGCGGATGGTTGAGAGGGGGCAAGGAGGACAGCAGTGGTTGATGTGGCTGAAGATGCTGGACCAGGAGGAGGATGGCGGCTTTGAGTTTGTGTGCTGCTTGTACTCATGTGTTGATCCCATAGGCGTTTGTGATGTGTGATCATATGCCTTCGCAAAGCAGTTGTACCTAGGTGGGTGTTGGACTTCCCACGACTCAGTTTCTTTTGGCACAGGTTGCAAATGGCATTGTTGTTGTCAGAGGCAGACATACAAAAAAAATGCCACACTGCTGAGCTCTGCAATGACAGCATTCTGGTGGTGGCAACCACATGCGTTGATTGGCGTGCTGTCTGGCTGACCCCGGTTGCCGATGCATGCTGTCTGACTGTGCCACTAGCTCCTTGCGACGAAATCCCCCTCCTTCCTACTCGTCTCCTCCTCCTCTCTGTCTCCCCATCTGAACTTTCCCCCTCTTTTTCTTCTCTTCTAGCGGGCACCCACATGACATCCATGGATGCATTGTCATCATCAACCGCTTCACTTGTATCTGACAAGTCAACAAAGGAAGCAGCAGCGGGTACAACATCATCATCATCACACCGTACGTCCATGTGTGTAATGCTGCCTGACTGAGACATATCACTGTTATCTACATCCTCTGGAAATAATGGTTGCGCATCATTATCACTCATTTCTTCCAACTAATGTGTAAATAACTCCTCTGACAGATCAAGTTAGAAGTGCTTGTGCGTGATTTCCCCATAGACATCAATGGGGAGAGCCGGCTAAAAAAAGTCTAACACCTGCCAAAAAACAGCGTAAAGCTCCTTAACGTAGCCCCATTGATTCCTATGGGGAAACACATTTTATGTTTACACCTAAAACCCTAACATGAACCCTGAGTCTAAACACCCCTAATCTTACACTTATTAACCCCTTAACTGCCGCCTCCGACATCGCCGCCACCTACATTATACTTATTAACCCCTAATCTGCTGCCCCAACATCGCCGACACCTACATTATATTTATTAAACCCTAATCTGCCGCCCCCGACATCGCCGACACCTACATTATACTTATTAACCCCTAAACTGCTGCCCCTGACATCCCCAAAACCTACATTATACTTATTAACCCCTAATCTGTTGCACCCAACATCTCCGACACCTACATTATATTTATTAACCCCTAATCTGCCGCCCCCGACATCGTCGACACCTACATTATACTTATTAACCCATAATCTGCCGCTCCGGACTTCGCCGCCACCTACATTATACTTATTAACCCCTAATCTGCAGCCCCCAACATCGCCGAAACCTACATTATATTTATTAACCCCTAATCTCCCGCCCCAATGTCGCCACAACCTGCCTACACTTATTAACCCCTAATCTGCCGTCCCATCGTCGCCACCACTATATTAAATGTATTAACCCCTAAATCTAAGTCTAACCCTAACACCCCCTATTTAATAACTACCTAGCTAAAATAAATACAAATTGACCTGTAAAATAAAACCTAACCTATGTTACACTAACACCGAACACTACACTGCAATTAAATAAATTCCCTACATTAAATACAATTAAATAGATTAAATAAAATTAGCTAAATTACAAATAAAAACAAACACTAAATTACAGAAAATAAAAAACAAATTACAAGATCTTTAAACTAATTACACCTAAGCTAATAGTCCTATCAAAATATAAAAAGCCCCCCAAAATAAAAAAAAACCCTAGCCTAAACTAAACTACCAATTGCCCTTAAAAGGGCCTTTGCGGGGCATTGCCCCAAAGAAATCAGCTCTTTTACCTGTAAAAAAAAATACAAACACCCCCAACAGTAAAACCCACCACCCACACAACCAACCCCCCAAATAAAAGCCTAACTAAAAAAACCTAAGCTCCCCATTGCCCTGAAAAGGGCATTTGGATGGGCATTGCCCTTAAAAGGGCATTTAGCTCTATTGCAGTCCAAAGCCCTAACCTAAAAATAAAAACCACCCAATACACCTGTTATGTTATGCCTGTTCTTTTAAACAGGTAACAAATTTAGTGAACACTGGGTCACAACTGCAGATCATACAGTTAATTTTTACAGAATTTTTTATAACATAGGCAGAGATCAACAATATTATGTATCCACAGAGATAGAATGAGTTCAATTGAAAATGACCATCAGAGAATAAAAAGTTTACCTTTGTTATGCCTTGAAATGGAGCTCTGTCAGATCAGGATCAGTGACTGGTGGGTGTGGCTTAAGTCCGAGATTTTACTTGTTATTAATTAAACTGAAATGCCACAACAAGCAAGGAAAGCTATGAACAATAACCAGGAGTTAGCTGGAGAGACTTATTGAATGTGAGAAACAAAAATGTAGGTAAATTTTGGCCTCAGAATCTCTGTGATGTCACTGAAGTGGGAGTGTCCGGTGAAACTCTTTCTTTTAAAGTTATTGCAGATCTTTGTTAACATCTGCAAAAGGATGTTTGAAGTTTGTCTTTTCTCTTTAGAAGGGTTTTAATCCTGGGGCAAAAGATAGTTGTGCTGTGAAAATATTTGTAACAGCGTTCTGACACAAACAGGTGCTGCAGATACTGTGAGAGAGTGAAATCCACAAAATATATTTGATAGTTTTAAAAGTCAAATATATTTGATTTTATATCCACAAGTCCTTGCTTAGGATGGATGTACACTGCAATCCAAAAGGTGACTGCAGGTAACAGGTTTGTAACTGTTAATTTTCCCAAATTAGCTGAGTAAAGATTAGGAGAAATTACTGAGCACCTGTGGAAAGGTGAGTCAGACTTTTATATTGTGAGGAAACAGAAAAAAAAGGGCAGGAGAAAAAATTAAAGGAACAGTGCATGATGCACCTATGACAACACCCTTAAAAAATCCTAACACTAACCCCCGAAGATTCACTTACCGTGAGAAGTCTTCATCCAAGCGGCAAGATGTCCTCAATGAAGCCGGCAGAAGTGGTCCTCCATACGGGCAGAAGTGGTTCTCCAGACAGGCAAAAGTCTTCATCCAAACGGCATCTTCTATCTTCATCCGGAGCGGAGCGGCTCCATCTTCAAGACATCCGGCGTGGACCATCCTCTTCTTACGATATCTTCTTCTGGAATGATAGTACCTTTAAGTGACATCATCCAAGATTGGGTCCCTTAGATTCCAATTGGCTGATAGAATTCTATCAGCCAATCAGGATTAAGGTTGAAAAAATCCTATTGGCTGATGCAATCAGTCAATAGGATTGAACTTCAATCCTATTGGCTGATCCAATCAGCCAATAGGATTGAGCTTGCATTCTATTGACTGTTCTATTGGCTACAGCCAATCAGAATCTAAGGGACGCCATCTTGGATGACATCATTTAAAGGTACCTTCATTCATAAAGAAGACGTTGTTGGAAGAGGATGCTCCGTGTCGGATGTCTTGAAGATGGAGCAGCTCCACGCCGGATGGATGAAGATATGAGGACATCTTGCCGCTTGGATGAAGACTTCTCCCGGTAAGTGAATCTTCGGGGGTTAGTGTTAGGATTTTTTAAGGGTATATTGGGTGGGTTTTATTTTTTTGGTTAGGGCTTTGGGCAGCAATAGAGCTAATTTCATCCAAATGCCCTTTTCAAGGCAATGGGGAGCTTAGTTTTTTTTATTTAGGCTTTTATTTAGGGGGTTGATTGTGTGGGTGGTGGGTTTTACTGTTGGGGGGTTGTTTGTATTTTTTTTTACAGGTAAAAGAGCTGATTTCTTTGGGGCAATGACCCGCAAAAGGCCCTTTTAAGGACTATTGGTAGTTTAGGCTAGGGTTTTTTTTTTTTTTTTGGGGGGGGGGCTTTTTTATTTTGATAGGGCTATTAGATTAGGTGTAATTTGTTTAAAGATCTTGTAATTAGTTTTTTATTTTCTGTAATTTAGAGGGTTTTTTTTTGTAATTTAGCTAATTTTATTTAATTTGTTTAATTGTATTTATTGTAGGGAATTTATTTAATTGTAGTGTAGTGTTAAGTGTTATTGTAACATAGATTCGATTTTATTTTACAGGTCAATTTGTATTTATTTTAGCTAGGTAGTTATTAAATAGTTAATAACTATTTAGTAACTATTCTACCTAGTTAAAATAAATACAAACTTGCCTGTAAAATAAAAATAAACCCTAAGCTAGCTACAATGTAACTATTAGTTATATTGTAGCTAGCTTAGGGTTTATTTTATAGGTAAGTATTTAGTTTTAAATAGGAATTATTTAGTTAATGATAGGAATTTTTCTTTATATTTATTATAATTATATTTAAGTTAGGGGGTGTTAGGGTTAGGGTTAGACTTAGATTTAGGGGTTAATAAATATGATATAGTGGCGGAGACGTTGGGGGTGGCAGATTAGGGGTTAATAAATGTAGGTAGGTGGTGGCGATGTTAAGGACGGCAGATTAGGGGTTAATAATATTTAACTAGTGTTTGCGAGGCGGGAATGTGGCGGTTTAGAAGTTAATATGTTTATTCTAGTGGCGGCGATGTCCGGAGCGTCAGATTAGGGGTTAAAAATGTTATTATAGTGTTTGCGATGCGGGAGGGCCTTGGTTTAGGGGTTAATAGGTAGTTTATGGGTGTTTAGTGTACTTTTTAGCACTTTAGTTATGAGTTTTATGCTACAGCTTTGTAGTGTAAAACTCATAACTACTTACTTTAGAATGCATTTGGAATCTTGGCGGTAGAGGGTGTACCGCTCACTTTTTGGCCTCCCAGGCAGACTCGTAATACCGGCGCTATGGAGGTCCCATAGAAAAAAGCCTTTACGAAATTTATGTAAGTTGCTTTGTGTTAAGGCTAAAAAAGTGTGTGGTACACTTATACCTGCAAGACTCATAATAGCAGCGGGCGTTAAAAAGCAGCGTTAGGACCTGTTAACGCTGCTTTTTTACCATAACGCACAACTCTATCAATCTAAAATCTAGCCGTATATATTTTAGATTATGTTCTTGCAAAATTTCTCATTTAAATATTGACAAAATTATATTGTATATCATCGTCTTGCCATTTACTGAAAGTGGTTAATTTAGTCGATCTTGCAATTGTTTAATGTAAAGTTTATGAAAAACAGATGTTTAATAAAATATCTGCAAATACATCTTTTTTTGGTGTACACTTGACTCTGTATTTATAGTTATAGCAATACAATTTTTAAATATGTGCTTACCTTCTGTCTAGGCTTTTGCAAACTGCCCCCTTATTTTAGTTCCTTAGACAGACTTGCATTTTAGCCAATCACTGTTAACTTCAGGGTAACAACGTGCGTGATCTCAATGTTATCTATATGAAACACATTAACTAATGACCTCTAGTGGTCTAAATTATTTCTGAATAGTGATGTTGCGAACATAAAAATTTGGGTTCGCGAACGGTGAACGCGAACTTCCACAACTGTTAGCAAACTGGCGAACCGGGCGAAGCGCCATTGACTTCAATAGGCAGGCGAATTTTAAAACCCACAGGGACTCTTTCTGGCCACAATAGTGATGGAAAAGTTGTTTCAAGGGGACTAACACCTGGACTGTGGCATGCCGGAGGGGGATCCATGGCAAAACTCCCATGGAAAATTACATAGTTGATGCAGAGTCTGGTTTTAAGCCATAAAGGGCATAAATCACCTAACATTCCTAAATTGTTTGGAATAACGTGCTTTAAAACATCAGGTATGATGTTGTATCGATCAGGTAGTGTAAGGGTTACGCCCGCTTCACAGTGACAGACCAAACTCCCCGCTTAAAGGGAAAGTCTACACCAGAATTTGTATTGTTTTAAAAGATAGATAATCCCTTTATTACCCATTTCCCAGTATTGCATAACTAACACATTTATAATAATATACTTTTAACCTCTGTGATTATCTTGTATCTAAGCCTCTGCAAACTGCCCTTTTTTTCAGTTCTTTTGACAGACTTGCAGTCTAGCCAATCAGTGCCTGCTCCCAGATAACTTCTCGTGCACGAGCACAGTGTTATCTATATGAAATACGTGAACTAACACCCTCTAGTGGTTAAAAACTGTTAAAATGCAATCTGAAAGAGGTGGGCTTCAAGGTCTAAGAAATTAGCATATGAACCTCCTAGGTTAAGCTTTCAACTAAGAATACCAAGAGAACAAAGCAAATTTTGTGCTAAAAGTAGATTGGAAAATTATTTTGGCCTAGACTGTCCCTTTAATGCACCACAAACAACCACAAACAGTCCATTTGCAAAACCGCAAACTCCCCATTTGCACAAGGTTGGATACCAAGCTAGCCATGTCCCGTTCCATGTCCTCACTGATGTCATTGAAGGTCTCGTCCTCCACCCAGCCACGTACAACAACAAGGGTCCCCGAAAGGTGACAACAAGCCCCCTGGGACGCCTGCTGTGTTTGGTCTTCCACCTCCTCAAAGCCACCTTCCTCCTCTGACTCCTCTTCTTCATACTTCTCTCTCTGCATTGCCTCTCTCTGCGTTATTATAAGGTATGTTAAGTAGTACTATTCCTATCAGTTTAATCCCTGTTACGTCCCCTATCAGGGGACGTGTATATGGCATCGATTTTAGGAACCGGGAGATAGAAAAAGATGCTTGGTCGGTCCTCCTACTTCAAATTTGGGGCACTGCGTGTGCAATCAAATGTGCCACCAGATAGGAGTGGTGTGTTAAGTAGTTCTATTCTTATCAGTTTAATCCCTGTTACGTCCCCTATCAGGGGATGTGTATATGGCATCGATTTTAGGACCCGGGAGATGGAAAAAGATTCTTTGTCGGGCCTCCTACTTCAAATTTGGGGCACTGCGCATGCAATCTAATATGCCACCAGATAGGAGTGGTGTGTTAAGTAGTACTATTCTTATCAGTTTAATCCCTGTTACATCCCCTATCAGGGGATGTGTATATGGCATTGATTTTAGGAACCATGAGATGGAAAAAGATGCTTGGTCGGTCCTCCTACTTCAAATTTGGGGCACTGTGCGTGCAATCTAATGTGCCACCAGATAGGAGTGGTGTGTTAAGTAGCTCTATTCTTATCAGTTTAATTCATGTTATGTCCCCTATCAGGGGAGGTGTATATGGCATTGATTTTAGGAACCGGGAGATGGAAAAAGATTCTTGGACGGTCCTCCTACTTCAAATTTGGGGCACTGCACGTGCAATCTAATGTGCCACCAGATAGGACTGGTGTGTTAAGTAGTACTATTCCTATCAGTTTAATCCCTGTTATGTGCCTTTTTTTTGGTTTGGTTTTTGAAGCCACAGTGCAGCACCAGAGGCTAGAAAAATTTGGCATGTACACATGCTTGAAAAATTAGGTATTGTTGCAGCCGCTGCTGTAGCAGTGGCCAGAAAAATTGATGTTTGTTTCCCAGGCTGAAATTGCCCTAAAACATTGCGGCTTGAACCCTAGTTGGTGGTGGATAAGTCACGCAAGTCATCCGGCATTCAGAGATAAAATACAGCAGCGTGTGGACCCAAGGTAGCTCATCTCATCAGGCCTTTTTTAGTCGAATGTATCACCCACTGTCAGTCCCTTCAGGGTCCATCCCTCATTCATCTTAATAAAGGTGAGGTAATCTAGACTTTTTTGACCTAGGCGACTTCTCTTCTCAGTGACAATACCTCCTGCTGCACTGAAGGTCCTTTCTGACAGGACACTTGAAACGGGGCAGGCCAGAAGTTCTATCGCAAATTGGGATAGCTCATGCCACAGGTTAAGCCTGCACACCCAGTAGTCAAGGGGTTCATCGCTCCTAAGAGTGTCAATATCTGCAGTTAAGGCGAGGTAGTCTGCTACCTGTCAGTCGAGTTGTTCTCTGAGGGTGGACCCCGAAGGGCTGTGGCGATGCGTAGGACTTAAAAAGCTCTGCATGTCCTCCATCAACAACATGTCTGTAAAGCGACCTGTCCTTGCCGGCGTGGTGGTGGGAGGAGGAGGATTACTTTCACCTCTTCCCCTGTTAGATTCCCGTTGTGCTGTGACATCACCGTTATATGCTCTGTAAAGCATACTTTTTAATTTATTTTGGAACTGCTGCATCCATTCCGACTTGCAGTAATTCGGTAACATTTCAGGCACTTTATGCTTATACCGGGGGTCTAGTAGCGTGGACACCCAGTACAGGTCGTTCTCCTTCAGCCTTTTTATACGAGGGTCCCTCAACAGGCACGACAG
Organism: Bombina bombina; assembly: GCF_027579735.1. Taxonomy (NCBI): domain Eukaryota; kingdom Metazoa; phylum Chordata; class Amphibia; order Anura; family Bombinatoridae; genus Bombina; species Bombina bombina. The sequence goes on along the minus strand of NC_069504.1, from coordinate 227,707,020 downwards.
CATGAAAGACCCCATTTGCACAAGGTTGGATGCCGAGCTACTCATGTCCTGTTCCTCGTCCTCAGTGATCTCACTGAAGGTATGTTCTTCCCCCCAGCCACGTACAACACCACGGGTACCAGATAGGTGACAACGAGCACCCTGGGATGCCTGTTGTGGTTGGTCTTCCTCCTCCTCCTCCTCCTCCTCAAAGCCACATTTCTCCTCTGACTCCTCTTCCTCACAATCCTCTTCCAGCGTTGCCGCAGGTCCAGCAAGCGATGCTGATAAGGCTGTTTCTGGTGGTGATGGTGACCACAACTCTTCCTCTTCCTCCAGGAAGAAAACAAATGGTATGATGTCGCTGATGGTGCCTTCGGTGCGACTGACTAGGTTTGTCACCTCCTCAAAAGGACGCATGAGCCTACAGGCATTGCGCATGAGCGTCCAGTAACATGGCAAAAAAATTCCCAGCTCCGCAGAGGCTGTCCTAGCACCCCGGTCATACAAATAGTCGTTAACGGCTTTTTCTTCTTGGATCAGGCGGTCGAACATTAGGAGTGTTGAATTCCAACGTGTCGGGCTGTCGCAAATCAAGCGCCTCACTGGCATGTTATTTCACCGCTGGATATCTAAAAAGTGCGCCATGGCCGTGTAGGAATGCCTGAAATGGCCACACACCTTCCTGGCCTGCTTCAGGACGTCCTGTAAGCCTGGGTACTTATGCACAAAGTGTTGTACGATCAGATTACACACATGTGCCATGCACGGCACATGTGTCAACTTGCCCAAATTCAATGCCGCCACCAAATTTCTTCCGTTGTCACTAACCACTTTGCCGATCTCCAGTTGGTGCGGAGTCAGCCACTGATCCACCTGTGCGTTCAGGTCGGACAGGAGTGCTGGTCCGGTGTGACTCTCTGCTTTAAGGCAAGTCAACCCCAAGACGGCGTGACACTGCCATATCCGGGATGTGGAATAGTACCTGGGGAGCTGGGAGGGTGCCGTTGATGTGGAGCAAGACGCAGCAGCAGAAGAGGACTCAGCCGAGGAGGTTATGGAAGAGGATGGAGTAGGAGGAGTAGAGGAGGTGGCAGCAGGCCTGCCTGCAAGTCGTGGCGGTGTCACCAACTCCTCTGCAGAGCCACGCATTCCATGCTTGGCAGCCGTCAGCAGGTTTACCCAATGCGCAGTGTAGGTGATATACCTGCCCTGACCATGCTTTGCAGACCAGGTATCAGTGGTCAGATGGACCCTTGCCCCAACACTGTGTGCCAGACATGCCATTACTTCTTTTTCTACAATCGAGTACAAGTTGGGGATTGCCTTTTGTGCAAAGAAATTTTGGCCAGGTACCTTCCACTGCGGTGATCTCAATAGCTAAAAAAATTTTGAACGCCGCAGACTCCACCAGCTTGTATGTTAAAAGCTGGCGGGCTAAGAGTTCAGTCAAGCCAGCTGTCAGATGCCGGTCAAGGGGGTGACTTTATGACATTGGCTTCTTACGCTCAAACATGTCCTTGACAGACACCTGACTGTGGGCAGATGAGCAGGAACTGCTCAAGGAGAGAGACAGAGTGGCGGATGGTTGAGAGGGGGCAAGGAGGACAGCAGTGGTTGATGTGGCTGAAGATGCTGGACCAGGAGGAGGATGGCGGCTTTGAGTTTGTGTGCTGCTTGTACTCATGTGTTGATCCCATAGGCGTTTGTGATGTGTGATCATATGCCTTCGCAAAGCAGTTGTACCTAGGTGGGTGTTGGACTTCCCACGACTCAGTTTCTTTTGGCACAGGTTGCAAATGGCATTGTTGTTGTCAGAGGCAGACATACAAAAAAAATGCCACACTGCTGAGCTCTGCAATGACAGCATTCTGGTGGTGGCAACAGCATGCGTTGATTGGCGTGCTATCTGGCTGACCCCGGGTGCCGATTCATGCTGTCTGACTGTGCCACTAGCTCCTTGCGACGACCTCCCCCTCCTTCCTACTCGTCTCCTCCTACTCTCTGTCTCCCCATCTGAACTTTCCCCCTCTTTTTCTTCTCTTCTAGCGGGCACCCACGTGACATCCATGGATGCATTGTCATCATCAACCGCTTCACTTGTATCTGACAAGTCAACAAAGGAAGCAGCAGCGGGTACAACATCATCATCATCACACCGTACGTCCATGTGTGTAATGCTGCCTGACTGAGACATATCACTGTTATCTACATCCTCTGGAAATAATGGTTGCGCATCACTATCACTCATTTCTTCCAACTAATGTGTAAATAACTCCTCTGACAGATCAAGTGAAGCGGCTGTGGTGCTAGTGTTGGCGGCAGGCGGGCGAGTGGTAACTTGAGAGGTGCCCGAAGCTAAGCTGGAGGAGGATGGTGCGTCAAGGTTCCGAGCGGAAGCTGTAGAAGATTGGGTGTCCTGTGTTAGCCAGTCAACTATGTCCTCAGAAATGTTCAAATTCGGGGTACGTGGCCTCTGAACACTGGGCATTATTCTAGGGCCAAAGGGAATCACAGCACCATGAACACAACGGCCCCTGCGGGGCGGCCTGCCTCTGCCTGTCATTTTTTTTTTTCGATTAGTGGTACTATGTGTGCAAGCTACTGTGACAGTTATGAGTGGCACTGTGCACTGGCAGAAGTTGGCAGTGTAGATGCCGTAGGCCTGACACACACGCTTGCAGACAACTTAACTGCTATTCAATTTATTACAGTCAAAAAAAATTTTTTTTTAAATCTACACTACTGTTACACCAGATATGAGTTGCACTGGGGTGACACTGTGCCCTGGCAGGCAGGAACTGAAACGCACACGTGGGAAGGAAACTGACTGCTATTATTTTACACAGTCAAAAAAGTCTTGTTTTTTTTAAATCTACACTACTGTTACACCAGATATGAGTTGCACTGGGGTGACACTGTGCCCTGGCAGGCAGGCACTGAAACTCACACGTGTGAAGGAAACTGACTGCTATTATTTAACACAGTCAAATAAGTGTTGTTTTTTTTAAATCTACACTACTGTTACACCAGATATGAGTTGCACTGGGGTGACACTGTGCCCTGGCAGGCTGGCACTGAAACGCACACGTGTGAAGGAAACTGACTGCTATTATTTAACACAGTCAAAAAAGTCTTGTTTTTTTTAAATCTACACTACTGTTACACCAGATATGAGTTGCACTGGGGTGACACTGTGCCCTGGCAGGCAGGCACTGAAGCGCACACGTGTGAAGGAAACTGACTGCTATTATTTAACACAGTCAAAAAAGTCTTGTTTTTTTTTAAATCTACACTACTGTTACACCAGATATGAGTTGCACTGGGGTGACACTGTGCCCTGGCAGGCAGGCAGGCACTGAAACGCACATGTGTGAAGGAAACTGACTGCTATTATTTAACACAGTCAAAAAAGTCTTGGTTTTTTTTAAATCTACACTACTGTTACACCAGATATGAGTTGCACTGGGGTGATACTGTGCCCTGGCAGGCAGGCACTGAAACGCACACGTGTGAAGGAAACTGACTGCAATTATTTAACACAGTCAAAAAAGTCTTGTTTTTTTTTAAATCTACACTACTGTTACACCAGATATGAGTTGCGCTGGGGTGACACTGTGCCCTGGCAGGCAGGCACTGAAACGCACACGTGTGAAGGAAACTGACTGCTATTATTTAACACAGTCAAATAAGTGTTGTTTTTTTTTAAATCTACACTACTGTTACACCAGATATGAGTTGCATTGGGGTGACACTGTGCCCTGGCAGGCTGGCACTGAAATGTACACGTGTGAAGGAAACTGACTGCTATTATTTAACACAGTCAAAAAAGGTCTTGTTTTTTTTAAATCTACACTACTGTTACACCAGATATGAGTTGCACTGGGATGACACTGTGCCCTGGCAGGCAGGCACTGAAGCGCACACTTGTGAAGGAAACTGACTGCTATTATTTAACACAGTCAAAAAAGTCTTGTTTTTTTTTTTAAATCTACACTACTGTTACACCAGATATGAGTTGCACTGGGGTGACACTGTGCCCTGGCAGGCAGGCACTGAAACGCACACGTGGGAAGGAAACTGACTGCTATTATTTTACACAGTCAAAAAAGTCTTGTTTTTTTTAAATCTACACTACTGTTACACCAGATATGAGTTGCACTGGGGTGATACTGTGTCCTGGCAGGCAGGCACTGAAACGCACACGTGTGAAGGAAACTGACTGCAATTATTTAACACAGTCAAAAAAGTCTTGTTTTTTCTTTTAAATCTACACTACTGTTACACCAGATATGAGTTGCACTGGGGTGACACTGTCCCCTGGCAGGCTGGCACTGAAACGCACACGTGTGAAGGAAACTGACTGTTATTATTTAACACAGTCAAAAAAGTCTTGTTTTTTTTAAATCTACACTACTGTTACACCAGATATGAGTTGCACTGGGGTGACACTGTGCCCTGGCAGGCACTGAAACGCACACGTGTGAAGGAAACTGACTGCTATTATTTAACACAGTCAAAAAAGTCTTGGTTTTTTTTTAAATCTACACTACTGTTACACCAGATATGAGTTGCACTGGGGTTACACTGTGCCCTGGCAGGCAGGCACTGAAACGCACACGTGTGAAGGAAACTGCTATTATTTAACACAGTCAAAAATTCTTGTTTTTTTAAAATCTAAACTACTGTTATACCAGATATGAGTGGTGGCACTGGGCAAGTGGGCACAGTATACACTGTGAGCCTGACACACGCCCTGTCAGGCAGGCAACTGCAATTAGATTACACAGGAGAAAAAAAAAAGCAGACTGATGTTCTAGCCCTAAAAAGGGCTTTTTGGGTTGCTGTCCTTACAGCAGAGATCAGATGAGTCCTTCAGGACTGTAGTGGACACTGAATACACTAGCCTAGCTATCGATTTCCCTATTCCATCAGCAGCAGCTACACTGTCCCTCCTCTCTCTAAGAATGCAGCTTCCAAATGAATCTAAAATGGATGCTGTCCAGGAGGTAGGAGGGTCTGGGAGGGAGGGTCTGCTGCTGATTGGCTGGAATGTGTCTGCTGACTGTGAGGTACAGGGTCAAAGTATTACTCAATGATGACGAATAGGCGGCGGATCGAGCATCCGCCGTGGCGAATGCGAAAAAGCTATGTTCGCCGGGAACTATTCGCCGGGAACTATTTGCCTGCGAACTATTCGCGACATCACTATTTCTGAATAGAGGCAGTCTTCAAGGTCTAATAAATTTGCATATGAACCTCCTAGGCTTAGCTTTCAACTAAGAATACAAAAATAACAAATCACATTTTTTTTAAATAAAATTTATTTTCTTTTATAAAAATAAATTTGACATTTAATTTTTTTTTTTTGGGACTTCACTGTCCCTTTAATAAAAATTAACTTTCAACCCATAACAAAAAATTATATTTATTCGATTGCTGTCATTTGTTGAAGTAACAGCAATGCACTACAGGCTTAGAAATGAATACATGTGTATCTCTCTCTCTCACTCTCTCACTCTCTCACTTTCTCTTTCTCTCTCTCTCTCTATCTATCTTTCTCTCTCTCTCTCTCTCTCTCTCTCTCTTTCTCTCTTTATCTTTCCCTCTCTCTCTCTCTCTCTTGCAATCTCTATCTCTCTCTTTTGCACTCTCTCTCTCTCTTTTGAAATCTCTATTTTTAATTATGTTATAAAAATAGAAGGTTTATTAATCTGTGCACCCTTCACTTTTTCACATTTTGTTGGTTTGAGAGCTTACATTGTGTGGCAGTTTTAGGGGGACAAAGGTTTCTGAAGGAACCTTGATGAGGTACCCGTGCTTGTCCCATTTTTCTAAATGTGTTAATTAACCCTTCAATTATTGATTTTCATATTAGCTGAGAGATTGTGAGTGAGTTATGTACTTTCTCTGTGTGTTTCTTTAAAAAAGTCTCAATGAATTTTCAATATTGTACTTGCGCACAGGCCTGTCCATGCTTAAAGGGACATTCAACACACAATTTTTGTAAAAAAAAGATGGGTTATTCTTTTTATTACACTTACCCCAGTTAAGCATTACCAACAATGTTATATTGATATACTTTTTACCTCTGTGATTAAATTTTATATAAGCTTATTCTGACAGCCCCCTGATAAAATGACATTTAATTTATTAACTATTGACTTTCATTTTATCAAATTAAAATTAATTGAAAATGTATTTTATAAAAATGTATTAAAATATAAATTGTTAATATTTGAAAATTTTATGTTTTCTGACTATTGCATGTTAAATGTGAGTTTTAAATGTATTTGTTGGTGTTCAGTGTCCCTTTATTTAAACAGGTCATATATTAATGAAATATGAGAATGAATACAATTTTATTAAATTTCAAATTAATTTACTATCACATGCTAATTATGACTCATGAAATTAAAACTATTGATTAATTTAACCTTTAATAGAAGTGAGTTGTTTATGCCAAAGTCAAGACTATATAATATTTTTGTATAAAATTTAAATACAAAACATATATGGCGTAGATTGACCCTTTAATAAGCAGAAAAAAGTATATATTACATATGCATTGAATTCGATCTTCAATCATTTGTAGCATTTGTATTATGAGAATAAAGTAATAACAAACACATTTATTCATTTTCAAAATATTTTTATTCATATTTTTTATACATAATAAAACAAACCAAAAAAAAGTAAAATTGAATCACAAAGACTATAACAGAAAAAAATAAAAACCCTACTCTTTTGTTCTTTTAGGTGATGGAGACAGGGTGGGAGATCTCTCCCTTGTTCCCCTTCTCCCAAACATTAAAAAAAATTGGCGATTAAAAATCTGGTTGTCTTGGTCTACCCTCTCCTGACGATGTAGTTCTCTCTGCTCTACAGCTACCCTGGCCCTATCTACTTCTAATCTCTCCCTATCAGAATTTATCCTATCACTATCCCTCTGTCTTTCGTATGCAAATCTATCCCTCTCTAATTCTAATCTTTCACTATCCCTCATCATTTCATATACAAATCTTTCCCTCTCTAAATCTATTCTACCTGTTTCTATTCTCAATCTTTCCCGCTCTAAAGCTAATCTTTCCCTATCTACTATAATGCCCCTCTCTAATATCTGCCCTCTGTTCTTTTATGATTAAACTAGAGAAGACATTTTTTATAATTTAAAAAAAAATGTACTGCTATTATCTAATTTGTTTCATTCTCTCGGTATGCTTTGTTGAATGAGCAGCAATGCAGTACTGGTTGCTGACTGAACACATTGGTGATCCAATGACAATCAGTATATATATGCAGCAACCAATCAGCAGCTATAACCTAGGTTCTTTGCTGCTCCTGAGCTTGCCAAGATAAACCTTTCAGCAAAGGATAACAAGAGAATGAAGCAAATTAAATAATAGAAGTAAATTAGAAATTTGTTTAAAATAGTATTCTCTATCTGAATCCACAAAGTAAAGGTTTGTGTTTCATTAAATTATTTTTCAAATAAAGATAATTATAGAAAGAAGAACATTTAACATGAGGACAATTTTTTGATGTATATATAAAATGCATGGTCTATGTAAGTGGGGAATATCATATTTTGAATATACGATTCTTAGAAATACCATGAAATGACAGATTATATCAACAATCAATGTATTTTAAAATTGTGATATTCTTCATTAACACAATTTTAACTTTACAATTATGGTATTGACTGTCCTGCTAATGTGAGCACAAATAACATTAATGTTTGAACTTGTGTTTGTTACCTGAGGAGGAGATCGAAGATGTTGGAGGGTGTCCCAAAGCCCTTCGGACCTCAGTTGAAAAAAACAAATGTGTATATACAAAGTTAAAAATCAATTTACAATCATACGAGTAAGAGCATTTTAATTAAACAAAATCTAACATTAAAAAAACCTACCTGTAGAACGGCCAATGCTTGCTCCATCAGGGGTGCTGCACATAATGTCAGACTGTGTGGCCGCTGAGGAGAAGCTGTGGCTGGATTCAGTATGGATACTGACGGCCAGTGGGAGTGTGTCATCCCTATCAGTAACAGCATCAGCAGCAGCTGTACCTGCAGCAGCAGCACTGATAGATGCTTGAAAAAAAAAAAAAACATGAGTGCTAATATAATTGAACATCCTAATGTCAATCCCAAAAAAGGCCTATATTTTCATTAAAACACTTTTGCGACATGAAAAACGCATGTAATAGAACTTTTATTACCTGCCACCTCGTCAGTATCATGCCCAACCAAATCCAGACTGAGCGTTATATTTGACCCCAGCTTCTCCATCAGCTGAGTCTCGTATAAAGACAACTCAGCTATATATGGCACACTACCGCCTGTAGTACGTGCAGACTGTTTCTCCCTGACCAGCTTGGCCTTCAAGATTCTCTTGATGTCTGAGAATCTCTTCTTACAGTGCTCCACCGATTTGGCATGTGCTCCTTCGGCGGAGACACTGTCAGCTATATCTCTCTCGATCTGTTGTTTTCTGGAAAGAGAGGTCTGTTGGGCTTTGGAACCAATTATAAACTCATAGTGCTCTAAAACAAGGGTAACTAAAATACGATTCTGCTCAAAAGAAAATTGAATATTGCCTCCGGACTTTCCAGACGCCATATTCAAATAACCAAAAGAAAGTACAAAAAAGACGCAAGAAAAAAAAAAACACAAAATCACAGTAAGACCTATAGCTATCATCCAAGCTTTGTAGGAGTTAATAGACTCCATTTTCCTTCCCCTTTTATAGGTAGTCAATACATAGACAATCAGCCATTAACAATTAGACAATAAACAATTAAAATGTGTTACAGTATTAGCTTTATTGACGGTTATACAATTCTTATAGCACATGTTATTAATAATGCTGTCATTGTTGACGCATATAATATTAAATGTTCAGATAAGTGATTTAGAAAATGAACTTGTTTGTTTAATTAAATTAATATTGTTATATAATCAATAACTTCTATCAAATTAGTTAACATTGATTCAATACACTTAGGTAAGTAAATATACATTCATATTTGTTTTATTGAGGATTTATTAGCAAGTGCGAAAAAAAGATGTTAGAGGATATAGTTTTCATAATTTGTTTACATTTTCAATGTGGATTACATAGCAATTGTCATAAACACATGATGAATATAATCCGCCAATCAAATATGAATAATTTGTTTCCACTGTCAATAACCAATTAGATTGCTCTCTAATTGGTATAGTTGTGTCGCACTTAAAAATTATTTTATATCATTTTTTGAGTTCAAGATGGGGCGACCTAAAATTTTCAGTGACGGGGAATTGTTGATCACGGTCTACGGGATGGACCGCTATTTCCCAAGGAGGATTGGAGGTGTGAGAGGGATTGCTCACGAGGACAGGGACTGCATCATCTATGAGATGATGCGGCGGATGAGAAGGGTGTCGGGCATACGGAGGTCGCATCAGAGTTGTCTCAGGAGGTTTTCAGACCTTCGTAGACACAAAAACGCGTGATACCTGGACTTCCGATCACTCATTAGAGCCTGTAAGTAGCACTTATTATATTGTGTATTGTAATTATAAATTATGTATATTACAATGACGCAGACATTTTTTTTTAATTTCATGATAGAGCATTGAATTTTAATCGACTTTGTAATGTAATCCTATTCATTTTATTTCATTCTGTGAATATGTGTATTTGAAAATCAAAGAATATAAGCTTTGTTGCCGGGCCCATTTTAATTTCAAAACATGGGTTGTTTTTAATGATTGTTGGCTTTATGGTAGCCACCAATTTTGTAGGTGAAACTCGAAAAATTAGAATATTGTGCAAAAGTTCATTTATTTCGCTAATGCAACTTAAAAGGTGAAACTAATATATGAGATAGACTCCTTACATGCAAAGCAAAATAGTTCAAGCTGTGATTTGTCATAATTGTGATGATTATGGCTTACAGCTCATGAAAACCCCAAATCCACAATCTCAGAAAATTAGAATATTCCATGCAATCAATAAAACAAAGATTGTGCATAGAACAATATCGGACCTCTGAAAAGTATAAGCATGCATACTGTATGTACTCAGTACTTGGTTTGGGCTCCTTTTGCAGCAATTACTGCCTCAATGTGGCGTGGCATGGAAGCTATCAGCCTGTGGCACTGCTGAGGTGTTATGGAAGACCAGGATGCTTCAATAGCGGCCTTCAGCTCTTCTGCATTGTTCGGTTTCATGTCTCTCATCATTCTCTTGGCAATGCCCCATAGATTCTCTATGGGGTTCAGGTCAGGCAAGTTTGCTGGCCAATCAAGCATTGTAATCCTATGGTCGTTGAACCAGGTTTTGGTGCTTTTGGCAGTGTGGGCAGGTGCCAAGTCCTGCTGGAAAATGAAGTCAGCATCCCCATAGAGCTTGTCTGCGGAAGGAAGCATGAAGTGCTCCAAAATCTCATGGTAGATGGCTACATTGACCCTGGACTTAATGAAGCACAGTGGACCAACACCAGCAGATGACATGGCTCCCCAAATCAACACAGACTGTGGAAACTTCACACTGGACTTCAAGCATCTTGCAGTGTGTGCCTCTCCATTCTTCCTCCATACTCTGGGTCCTTGTTTCCAAATGAGATGCAAAATTTACTCTCATCAGAAAAAAGGACTTTGGACAACTGAGCAACAGACCAGGTCTGTTTTTCTTTAGCCCAAGTAAGACGCTTCTGAAGTTGTTTGTTGTTCAGGAGTGGCTTGACAAGAGGAATACAACATTTGAAGCCCATGTCCAGGATCCGTCTGTGTGTGGTGGCTCTTGATGCACTGACTCCAGCCTCAGTCCACTCCTTGTGAAAGTCCCCAACACTTTTGAATGGCCTTTTCCTGACAATCATCTCCAGGCTGTGGTCATCCCTGCTGCTTGTGCACTTTTCCCTTCCACATAACTTTCTAATAATGTGCTTTGATACAGCACTTTGGGAATTTCCAACTTCTTTTGGAATTACCTTTTGAGGCTTGCCCTCCTTATGGATGGTGTCAATGATGGTTTTCTGCACAACTGTCAGGTCAGCAGTCTTTTCCATGATTGTGATTCCTACTGAACCAGACTGAGAGACCATTTAAAGGCTCAGGAACCCTTTGCATGTGTTATTGCTTAATTAGCTGATTAGAGTGGGACACTTTGAGCCTAGAATATTGCACCTTTTCACACTATTCTAATTTTCTGAGATAGTGGATTTGGGGTTTTCATGAGCTGTAAGCCATAATCATCACAATTATGACAAATCACGGCTTGAACTATCTTGCTTTGCATGTAATGAGTCTATCTCATATATTAGTTTAACCTTTTCAATTGCATTAGTGAAATAAATGAACTTTTGCACAATATTCTCATTTTTCGAGTTTCACCTGTATGTCAGCCCCCAATAAAACAGTTCTGTACAGGGTCATTAAAATAAAACTGGCTGCCTCCTTAGCTTATATACATTATTTTTAAAATAAAGAGAGCCATAGAAAGAAGAAAAATGGATAATACAAGTAAATATGGTTGATTAAAAATTCATACTTTATCAGAATCCTTTCAAAAACATAAAATAAAGTTTATTAATATATATATATATATATATATATATATATATATATATATATATATACACACTGCATGTATGTCCTATCTTCCAAAGACTTCTAATAATTGACTGTCCACTTTGCACCAAATATGTCGCTACTTGCTATATTGGCAATTATTCCTGCTCCGAAAAAGAATACATTTCCACTATATACAATAATGTTCTAAAGAGAAATGTGCTTGTTCATGGACAGTAATGAAATGGTATAAATAAAGTTGGGAAAAACCCGAATAGACGCAAGATCGATGACTGCTAGTTAGCAACAGTCCAATACTCCTTGCAACGTACTTAAGGAGCGTGTTTTCTTACTTTGATTGTTGAACACATTATATGTGGTTATTCTTGTGTTGTATGGATCATATCCACTTTGGATTTTTAAATATTTTAATATTCTATAATATCTTATTTTATCTCATTAGTTTATTAAAGTTATATAATATATAGTTTAATATTTAACCTGGGACATAGTCTTCTTTTTATGTATTTACATAAGTGAATGCTTTTACTGTGCCCTTTGTCCTTTCATTTCTTGTTCAAGTCTGTCAAAATAACTGAAATAAGGGGGCAGTCTGTAGAGGCTTAGATACAAGTTAATCACAGAGGTAAAAAGTAAATTATTACAACTGTGTTGGTTATGCAAAACTGGGGAATGGATAATAAAGGGATAATCTATCATTTTAAACAATAAAAAATCTTCTTTATACTGTTCCTATAACTATTACATTAGTGTAAACAGAACAGACAGTGAGAATATTTGGCCACAAATGATATACATTTATGTTTCCCCAAAATCATTTATGTTTAGCTTCCACAACGGTCAGAAATATTAGCACTTGAAGACAACAAAATGCCATATGTTCTGATAAGCCTTTAATTGTTTGCTTAAAAGTAAGAAGATGTCTTCTTTTGTACTGGAAGCATGTAGACCATGCCATTTGTTTTAACAATAAGATTAAAATTTATATATTATAAATCTGGAGAAGTTGTAATTAAATTTGGGGTTACTGAGCCTGGATGGTATTTGCAATATACACTGTACACAAATTAGATTTACTACTACAATTATAAAATTGAATTTATAATTTCAAACTAAATGAACATAAATACACATCTGTAGATGCATGTAAAGATACTCATCAACTGTTTCTCTTCTCATGTAAAATAGCTGCAGAACATTTATTTCATGAGTGTAAGACACTGGTATTATCAACTCAAGTTGTAGTCTAGGCCTATAAGGATGAAAGGTGGTGAATAGCCAATTCCAAAAAAAAAGAAGAAAAAAAAAAGGGTGCAGAATTATAAAGTTTGGCAGCAGTAGTTTGTATAACTTCTACAATTTATGAGTCATAGTATAATTTTTTTTAATTCATGTTATTTTTCTAATCATTTTAGTAAATCAACCCAAAATATTAATGTGTTAATTACAAAGGTCTCTGAAAAACCTAGATGAAACAGATGTGGTCGAACGTTTTGGTACCCCTCAATGTTTTTAGGAAATCAGACAATTTTCTCTGAACTAAGAAAAAATTGACAAAAGTATTTAGTATTCACCATTCTTTATTTCAAATATAATAGAAGAGAAACTTCACTTTTGATTTATAACCACATTATTCTTTAAGAAGCAAAACAAATGAGAATGGCACAGACAAAAATATTGGGGCGCTTAACCTAATATTTTGTAGCACAGTCTTTGGAAACAATAAATGCACTAAAGCACTTTCTGTAACTCTGAATACGATTTCTACACTTTTCAACTTGGATTTTTGCCCACTCTTATTGAGCAAACTGCTCCAGTTCTCTTAGGTTTGATGGGTGTCTTTTCCCAACTGCAAGTTTCAGCTCTTTCCTCAGATGTTCCATGGGATTCAGATCTGGACTCATAGAAGGCTACCTTGGAATGGTCTAATGTTTTCTTTTAATCCATTATTGGGTGATTGTTGAGGTATGTTTAAGGTAATATCCTGCTAGAGAACCCATGACCTGTGACTGAGTTACTGGGCAGTACATTTTGCTCTAGAATACCTTGATTTATTGTGTCCTGCATAGCACAGATGCCTGGCACCCAGTGCCAGAGGCAGCAATGCAAACCCAAAATATCACTAAGCCTCCTCCATGTTGTACGGTAGGGATGGTGTTTTTCTTTAAAAGGTTCCCTTCTGTAGACATGGAGTTATTATGATTTGCCAAAAACTCTACTTTTGTTTTATCTGTCCAAAGGACGTTGTCCCAGAAGGACTTTTGCTTATTAACATGCATTTTGGCAAACTTGAGCCGGTCTTTTTTGTGTTTCTCTCTTAAAATGCAAGGGTACCAATACTTGAAAATGCAAAAAAAAAAAAAAACAATACGTTTGGCCACATCTATATTTCTTTAAAATGAGAAAGCAATAGCATATTTTAAAATAAAAACATATTTACTTATGTTTTTAAAGGATTTTATGTAATCTAGTCTTTTTAGATGAAGTATTATGATTATTATCCCTCCAGGAGAACTGTAAGTAAATTTGAATTTAAATACACTTAAAATAAAAAAAATGTTTATGAGATTTTTTGATAAAGTGAAAAATATAAAATAAAACTACAAACTTAATTTTATTGAGATAAATTATTGTGTTTATTTAAAATATTCTGAAAGATATTTCATGTTGTAAAATAAATGCATGTGATGAATAACTGTGTGAGTCCAGTCTGTTGGTCCAATTTCTAAATGCATGCTGTTCTGAAGTCAGTATGCAAAGAGAATGTATTTTAAAACAATCAATAAAAGCTATTTAAATCTAGACCTATCTTTAAAGCAAAATCATAATGAGATTCTTTATGACTCACAGCTCTTTTTGTTGTAAAAATGAGAACTGATTAAAAACTCTATTCAAAATAAAAAGCAATTAGCATAGCTGAAACAGGTGTTTTGCAAGAATCTTTTGGCTATAACTAGGACCTGTTGGAGACCATTTTCAAACAGTTTAATTTTCTTAAATTACAGCCTAAATAAAGCCCAGCATGTTAAAATAGATTTATTTTGCAAAATTTGAAAGCACAAGGAACTGTGAAAATGACCACCGCATATCTTATTTGTAGAGCTACAGTTTAATGAAAAATAATATTAGTATTTAAAAACAAAAAAATAATTATTACTATGGGAAATTGTGCAAAACTAAAATCCGCTTAAAGGGTCCATGTATGTTTGTGCATGCAGCCAATAACACAAGAGCAGGGCTTTTCAATCATCTTGCACAATATGGAATGATTTATCTTTTTCAACGGAACCTGTGTTGACATACTTAGGCATGTCATTTATCTCACATTTCGTTTAAGTATCAAAATGTGTGCACTAGATCAATTCACAGTTTATTAAATGTGTTTACATCCTAGTTTAAATAAATAAATAAAAATCACTTTGCACTCAGCGGGTTTCAATGTTTGTACACAATTTTATAATAATCATGCAGTTATTCATTTTGAGTTGCTCTCCCTTTTAGTACTGTTCATGCTATGATCTCTTCAAGTTGAGATTCTATTTGAGGACGTTGTTCCAAGTACTGGTCAAGGCTTTAATTTGCTTAACGCTCTTTTATGCAAGAGTTCTTTTGACCCAGCATGGATTTTTAAAGATGTTTAATTAAAGTGGAACTTCCTGTAACCTGGGCATCCTCTTTTATTTGAGTGATTACCTTAGAGCTATTGAAGCTCTCCAGAGTGTGAGTGCAATTGCTTCAATCAGCTGATTTGAAACATATTTCAACAGTATTATGTGCTATATCTTCTATTATTGCATTTCAAGGGGTCACATTGTTGAGTATATTTATTTTATTGGGATCACATGTTTTTTTGTTTAAATTTTCAGCATTATTGTGTTTATATTTACAGTTTATTTTTAGATATATAGGAGTTATAGAAAAATCAGTTGATCAATACTGCATTGCTTTTCCTATATCTGAAAATATATTTTGGAGTTACAAGCAGATTTGCTGTTTAATGTAGGATAGTTTCTTCAATGATCTGAGAATACCCAGTGGTATGCTAGACTCATCGTTCTTATCCATATATTGAGAAGCTATGTGTAATTTGCTCTAAAACATACATTTTTAGTAGCTAAACCTATTCTAGCATATTCTCTAAAAGTTCTAGTTTTTTTGTTCATTTTCCTTATAGATACTGTCAGTTTTAGGGGTTAACTATGTATAATTTATTTAAAAAATATAACTGTGCTGTCTGCTTTATTATGCTACTTACAGGTAATACCTGTAACTAAGCAATTTTTTTGTAATGTTTTTGTATATGCTGTATTTTTTCTGGCTTACAATGATGCATGTTTATTTAATAGCATAAACTCTCATATCTGTATGTATTTTTTTTATTTTTGGATGTAACCTACCTGTGATTTGTTTCACCTCAATAAAATAAACACCCAAAAAACAACAACATTTGTTCAAGAAAGGAGAAGCTCATGTTTAGTAAACAAAGACCAGTTGCTACACATGTCTCCTGTGTATTAAAAGGGAATGGAAAATGTATCTACACTTCCCATACTGTTGTGGTGCTGAGTGCAATGGTGGCAGAACTCATGTTTTCCAAATGTCCCATTTATCCTGGGTCAGTCATGTTTTTTGGCTTCCTGTTGCTGTCTATTAAGACTATTTCATGTTCAGTTCAGCCTCTATTTAATTTAATAATATTGTGTGCAGTGCAGTAATCCAACACAGAGGTCGCTGTGGTTTTCAATTTTATTCTATTGTCATTACTCATTGCTTATTGTATAAGTTTTTTCCCTGAAATCTTATCTGTGGTCTTCTGTTGCAATTAAGTTTAGCAGTGTGTAGACATGTGAAAGATAAGGGAAAGCCATGTAATGTGATATATAAAACAAGGGAGAGTAGAAGGAAAGGGGTGAGGAAGCAAAGCATCTCAATAGTGTTGCAGAATTTGGAATATGTTTAATTTCCCCCATTTATATACTGAGTCTTTGGGCAGAAAGGGCTTAATGCACTGGAAATGGAATTTAAAGAACATACAAAAAAGATCCAGATTTACTGGGGTATTTCTGAACCTATTAACAAAGATAAAAAAATAAATCTTTACCTCATAAGATGCAACCACATTGTGAAACTTTCAATAATGTTTTAGCAAACCTAAAACATAAAAATATACCCTCAGTATATCTGTGTAAATTGTCAGAAGTTTAAACATACTGATGTATTTAAACTACTCTCGGCTAGATTTGGAGTTTTGTCGGTAACGACCCGAAAAACTAACGCCCGCGTTTTACTGGCCGCACCATAAAAATAACTCTGGTATCGAGAGTCCACATAAAGGCTGCGTTAGGCTCCAAAAAAGGAGCGTAGAGCATTTTTAACGCAGCTTCAACTCTCGATACCAGAGTTGCTTACGGACGCGGCCAGCCTCAAAAACGTGCTCGTGCACGATTCTCCCATAGGAAACAATGGGGCTGTTTGAGCTGAAAAAAAAACCTAACACCTGCAAAAAAGCCGCGTTCAGCTCCTAACGCAGCCCCATTGTTTGCTATGCGGTAACCCTTCCTACGTCTGCACTTAACACTCTAACATGTACCCCGAGTCTAAACACCCCTAACCTTACACTTATTAACCCCTAATCTGCCGCCCCCGCTATCGCTGACCCCTGCATATTATTTTTAACCCCTAATCTGCCGCTCCGTAAACCGCCGCTACTTACATTATCCTTATGTACCCCTAATCTGCTGCCCTAACATCGCCGACCCCTATATTATATTTATTAACCCCTAATCTGCCCCCCACAACGTCACCTCCACCTGCCTACACTTATTAACCCCTAATCTGCCGAGCGGACCGCACCGCTATTATAATAAAGTTATTAACCCCTAATCCGCCTCACTAACCCTATCATAAATAGTATTAACCCCTAATCTGCCCTCCCTAACATCGCCGACACCTAACTTCAAACATTAACCCCTAATCTGCCGACCGAATCTCGCCGCTATTCTAATAAATGTATTAACCCCTAAAGCTAAGTCTAACCCTAATACTAACACCCCCCTAAGTTAAATATAATTGAAATCTAACGAAATTAATTAACTCTTATTAAATAAATTATTCCTATTTAAAGCTAAATACTTACATGTAAAATAAATCCTAATATAGCTACAATATAAATTATAATTATATTATAGCTATTTTAGGATTTATATTTATTTTACAGGTAACTGTATTTATTTTAACCAGGTACAATAGCTATTAAATAGTTAAGAACTATTTAATAGCTAAAATAGTTAAAATAATTACAAATTTACCTGTAAAAGAAATCCTAACCTAAGTTACAAATAAACCTAACACTAGACTATCAATAAATTAATTAAATAAACTACCTACAATTACCTACAATTAACCTAACACTACACTATCAATAAATTAATTAAATACAATTGCTACAAATAAATACAATTAAATAAACTAGCTAAAGTACAAAAAATAAAAAAGAACTAAGTTACAAAAAATAAAAAAATATTTACAAACATAAGAAAAATATTACAACAATTTTAAACTAATTACACCTATTCTAAGCCCCCTAATAAAATAACAAAGACCCCCAAAATAAAAAAATGCCCTACCCTATTCTAAATTACTACAGTTCAAAGCTCTTTTACCTTACCAGCCCTGAACAGGGCCATTTGCGGGGCATGCCCCAAGAAGTTCAGCTCTTTTGCCTGTAAAAAAAAACATACAATACCCAAGCCCCCCAACATTACAACCCACCACCCACATATCCCTAATCTAACCCAAACCCCCCTTAAATAAACCTAACACTAAGCCCCTGAAGATCTTCCTACCTTGTCTTCACCATACCAGGTTCACCGATCGGTCCAGAAGAGCTCCTCCGATGTCCTGATCCAAGCCCAAGCGGGGGGCTGAAGAGGTCCATGATCCGGCTGAAGTCTTCATCCAAGCGGGGCAGAAGAGTTCTTCCATCCGATTGAAGTCTTCATCCAAGCGGCATCCGGAGCGAAGCTGCAGCATCCTGAAGACCTCCACCGCGGAACATCCATCCTGGCCGACGACTGAACGACGAATGACGGTTCCTTTAAATGATGTCATCCAAGATGGCGTCCCTCGAATTCCGATTGGCTGATAGGATTCTATCAGCCAATCGGAATTAAGGTAGGAATATTCTGATTGGCTGATGGAATCAGCCAATCAGAATCAAGTTCAATCCGATTGGCTGATCCAATCAGCCAATCAGATTGAGCTTGCATTCTATTGGCTGTTCCGATCAGCCAATAGAATGCGAGCTCAATCTGATTGGATCAGCCAATCGGATTGAACTTGATTCTGATTGGCTGATTCCATCAGCCAATCAGAATATTCCTACCTTAATTCCGATTGGCTGATAGAATCCTATCAGCCAATCGGAATTCGAGGGACGCCATCTTGGATGACGTCATTTAAAGGAACCGTCATTCGTCGTTCAGTCGTCGGCCAGGATGGATGTTCCGCGGTGGAGGTCTTCAGGATGCTGCCGCTTCGCTCCGGATGGATGCCGCTTGGATGAAGACTTCAATCGGATGGAAGAACTCTTCTGCCCCGCTTGGATGAAGACTTCAGCCGGATCATGGACCTCTTCAGCCCCCCGCTTGGGCTTGGATCAGGACATCGGAGGAGCTCTTCTGGACCGATCGGTGAACCTGGTATGGTGAAGACAAGGTAGGATGATCTTCCGGGGCTTAGTGTTAGGTTTATTTAAGGGGGGTTTGGGTTAGATTAGGGGTATGTGGGTGGTGGGTTGTAATGTTGGGGGGGGGTATTGTATGCTTTTTTTTTACAGGCAAAAGAGCTGAACTTCTTGGGGCATGCCCCGCAAAGGGCCCTGTTCAGGGCTGGTAAGGTAAAAGAGCTTTTAACTTTAGTAATTTAGAATAGGGTAGGGCATTTTTTATTTTGGGGGGCTTTGTTGTTTTATTAGGGGGCTTAGAGTAGGTGTAATAAGTTTAAAATTGTTGTAATATTTTTCTTATGTTTGTAGATATTTTTTTATTTTTTGTAACTTAGTTCTTTTTTATTTTTTGTACTTTAGCAAGTTTATTTAATTGTATTTATTTGTAGGAATTGTATTTAATTAATTTATTGATAGTGTAGTGTTAGGTTAATTGTAGGTAATTGTAGGTAGTTTATTTAATTAATTTATTGATAGTATAGTGTTAGTTTTTTTTATAAATATTTTTATTTGT
This sequence comes from Bombina bombina, assembly GCF_027579735.1. Taxonomy (NCBI): domain Eukaryota; kingdom Metazoa; phylum Chordata; class Amphibia; order Anura; family Bombinatoridae; genus Bombina; species Bombina bombina. The sequence continues at coordinate 227,687,220 of NC_069504.1, read as the reverse complement.
TTGAGGAAAACACATAATACAACATTATCATACAGAGACAACATTTTTTTAAAAAGTATGAATACAAGGAAATAACAGCAATCATCAACATCAGAATCTAATGTTGTATAACATTTCACGTAAAACGAAGAGAAGAAAGAGAGAGTGTCTTCCTCAATTTTATATTAATAGTAAGTAAGTGGGGATATATATATGCTCTCATAGGGTAGTTTGGCGAGGCGTAATGGGGCGAGGAACGGAGAAGAGGATGAGGAGTCAGTAATGGGTTAGAGAAGGAACTAATTAGAGGGTGAGTACTATGATAGGGCTGTAATATCTAATATTGATGGTATATGGTGTCAGATATAGGTGGTTAAGGTCCTAATAACGTAGGATTAGGTTTAGTTAGAGAGTTTTTCCCACCAAGGGGCCCAAGTAGCATGATAGAAATCTAGTTTATTAATGACTGAGTGGGAGTGGGCTTCCATCTTAGATATGTAGTTGACAGTAGTTAAGATCTGTGGGGTGCTAGGAGGAGAGGCTTGTTTCCAGGCTTTTGCGATTTCTAACTTAGTGGCCATCAAAACATAAATGGACAAGGCTTTCTGTGTAGGTGTGAGGGCCGGGAAGTTGAGGTGAAGTAAACCAATTTGGGGGTTGAGCTGTATAAATATGCCTAGGGAGTTAAGTAAGTTAGTTACCCATAACCATGTGGGGGAGAGTTTCGGGCAAAACCACCAAATATGTGCCTGAGTACCAGTTTGTCCACAGCCCCTCCAGCAGAGAGGAGATTGAGGAGTATAAATCTTATGAAGGGTAACTGGGACCAGATGCCATCTCACTGTGATTTTATAGTGAAGTTCCCACAGGGATGTGGAGTGTAATAACTTTCTAGTAAACTCGAGATCACTGTACCAGGAGTCGGCGTCAACCGTGAAGTTAAGTTCAGTTTCCCAGGCTATAAACTGGGAGACTTTGTGCTGAGAGGAGGGATCTAATAGTATCTCGTAATGAAACGATAAGGTTCCCTTAAGTTTGTGAGGAAGGGACCATCGTTGTTCCCATTTTGTGTTGATTCTGAGGTACTCTCTGGGGAAACCCCATGATCTGAAAATGGAAGAGAGTCGGAAGGCCTCAAACTTCAACTGGGTTGGGATACGAAGTTTACTACAAATCGATGTATGAGAGATACCTCCGGTATGTCCATAGAGGTCATCAACTCGGTCTACTCCAAGGGAGGACCATCTGGAGATATGAGTATCAGGAAGACAGAAAAGAGCACTAGTTATGGTTTGACAAGGGGAGGGGTGGGGAGCAATCGAATCTAAGTGTCTCGTCTGATCCCAGAACTTGAGGGTGTCTAGTATTATTGGGTGTGAAGTACCCAGGTTTTTCCAATAGTGAGAGGGGATCCAAGGGAGGTCACACAACCTCACTCCCAGAGGAAGTAAAGACCGTTCAATATCTCTCCAACGTGGAGAGTCATCAGAGTGTCCCCAGTCAATCAAGTGGGTTAGGCGTGCGGCTTGATAGTAAAGAATGATATTGGGCATTCCAAGGCCACCTCTATCACATGTCCTTTGAAGTGTTTGTCTCGATGTTCGTGGGTGCTTGCCCTTCCAGACATAACCTGTAATAAGACTCTGAAGCTTATTCAGAATTGGACGAGGCAGGTTCAATGGAATAGTGCGGAATAGATATACAATTTTCGGGATTAAAGACATTTTAATGGCGGCAATCCTACCAGTCCACGAGATATCTCGAAAGTCCCAAGACTCTAGCAGTTTTTTCCAATCGGGGAGTTTCTCTGTGAAATTCCTAAGAATGACAGTGGAGGCATTTGGGGAGAGGTGGATACCCAGAATTTTTAAGGAGTGGGGTGACCACTGGAACCGATACCTTTCACGTAGAATGAGTAGATCATGGGGTGTGATATTAACATGTAAAGCTTCAGTTTTGGTAACATTTAATTTATAGTAACTTAGAACCTTAAATTGAGAGATGATCTTGAAGACGGGAGGGAGGGACTTAAGAGGACTAGTCAGCAGGAGGGTTACATCATCCGCATATAGGGAAATGGTGTGCTGGTGTGGGCCTACGGTAACGCCAAGAATATCCGGGGCTATCCTTATGGCTTGAGCTAATGGCTCAATGGAGAAAGCGAATAAGAGCGGGGAAAGGGGACAGCCTTGTCTCGTCCCATTGGTTATGTCGAAGCTCTTAGACTGAAACCCTATGCCCTTAACTCTCACGGATGGACTGGAGTATAAAGCCTGAATAGCAACAACGAATTTGTCAGGGATCCCAAAGACCCGCAGAGTTTCCCATAGGTACTCCCACCTCACCCTATCAAAAGCTTTCTCAGCGTCCAATGATAGGGCTAACGTGGGGGTATCTCCCTTTGCGCACTCCATTAGAATATCTAGAATGCGCCTTGTGGCGTCTGGACCTTCTCTCCGAGGGATAAAACCCACTTGATCTGGATGTATCAGAGCGGGGGTGATGTGGGCAAGTCGATTTGCAATTATCTTTGCGTAGAGTTTGGTGTCGATATTAAGCAGAGAGATTGGGCGATAGCTCCCACACTCCTGAGGATCCTTGCCAGCTTTTAGAATAGTAATGATAGAGGCTTCAAGAAATTCTTTTCGGAAACTACCTTTGATAAACACTTCGTTAAAGACCTTACAAAGAATTGGGGAAATTTGAAGGGAATAGGATTTGTAGAATCGACTTGTGAAGCCATCAGGACCTGGAGACTTCCCAAGTTTAAGGTCTTTAATGGCTAGGGTGACTTCTTGAAGAGAGATAGGGGAAGTTAGAGTCAATATTTCGTTGTGGTCTAGCCGAGGGAGATCTAGAGAGGAGAGGTATTCACGAATGCTAGTAGGATCAAGAGTTGTCGTGGGATCTGAAGAGCTCAAATTGTACAGCTGGTGGTAAAAATATCTAAAAGCCTCCCCTATAGCTGTTGGGGAGGTTACGTGACCACCCGTAGTTTTTATGGAGGTGATTTTGGCTTGCGCCGTCCGATGTCTTAGCTTTCTGGCTAGCAAGGTAGAAACCTTATTGTTATTATGATAGTAGACCTGTTTAAGTCTGTCTAACATGCGTTGGGATTCACCAACTTCCAAGTCCTTGATCTGGTGAGTGATCTCCGATAGTTGAGTATTAATTGTAGCGGAATAAGAGTTAGAGAGCTCAAGTTTCAAGGTCCTAAGTCGACAGTTAAGTGAAGCAAGAGAGGTTCCTCGCGCCTTTCTAATCTGGGTAAATTTGTCAATATAGAAACCTCTGAGGTATGACTTAAGTGTAGCCCATAACAATTCTTCCGAAATAAGGGGAGTGCGATTAGTGCTCAAGAAAGAGGCAAGCGTGGATAAAGTCTCCGCTCTAACTTCAGGGTTAGTTACCAGAAAATCTTTGAGACGCCACGACAAGCCTACTCCATGTAAAGGAGGGTTACCTAGTTCGATTGTCAGGGAGTCATAGTCCGACAAAGAAATTGCCGATATCGTCGCATCTGAGACCATATCTAAGAGACGTGAGCTTGAGAAAAAGAAGTCAATCCGTGTATGGGACTTGTGAGGGGCTGAATAGAAAGTGTGTTCTCGTCTGTTTGGATGTATAGCTCTCCAAACATCATAGAGATCATACTGTTTGACTAGGTTTTGGAAGGCGCAAGATAGTGGGCGCAATGTCCTCTCAGAAGTGGAGATCGGGGGGCCTATCCTGTCTACTAAAGGATTCCAGATAAGATTGAGATCTCCACCTAAAATCAGTTCACCTTGGGTCACGGCAACCACCGACTCCAGCAGTGATCTAAGAAATCGAATTTGCCCTGAGTTAGGTGCATATGCGTTTACTAGTGTGAATATTCTGTGGTTGAGTTTACAGATTAAAATGATAAAGCGTGCCTGGGAGTCTTTTTCAATATAAATTGCTTCGTATAGGGTAGAGGAGCTGACTAGGATGGCGACCCCTCGGGACTTGGAGTGGAAAGATGATGTGACTACTGTTGGGAATTTTCTGTATGTGTATGCGGAATCTTTGTTAACTAGCCAATGCGTCTCCTGAATAAAAGCTACATCAATCTTATTGCGTGATAACATGTTAAGCATTAAACTACGTTTGGTAGGGGAATTAAGCCCTTGAGCGTTAAGGGTTAAAAATTTCAATTCTGACATTGTGGGATCAAAACTATATGTCTCCGATTCCTAATTTGTGTAACTATGAGAGCAGTATGGTTAGAGAAGGGACACTAGTTTAATTGTGAAGAGCCCACTTATTGGAATGAGGGGAGAGGGAAGCAGCGGACGAAAGCCGCTCAAGTTGGGGGATAAAGGAATATAGGAGGGGGAAGCAATGGGGGGTTGGAGTTGCTTAAATAATGAACCTTTAATTAGGATGTTACGTGGTGTGGAGATAGAGATGCAGACCTAAGAGTGGAAGGAGAGGTTAAAAGATTAAAAAGAGGGAGGAGGTAAGAGAGTGTCCACTAGAAGGGTTAGTACTGAAAGGGGGGAGGGGAGGGGTATTTACTGTGGTGTGCTATCCGTAGCAACTATTATCAGCTGGATTTCAAAAAAGTGGGGTCCTACCGAGACCAGTGTGAGCGGGTCTAAGTGCAAGAGGGAGGGGACAAGGTTAGTATAATATGGAGAACTAAGGGAGAAGGGGGGGGTGCCTGATTAGGGTTCTGCTTCACTCAATGTATTAAGATGAATAAGGGGAGAGTAACTAAGGGAAGTAGCTTAGGGGCAATAAAACATATGGAGGGTGATAATTATTGAGGGAGGTGAATCTGTACAATACTAGAAAAGTAGAGTAAAGACAGCATACATAACATTTCAAACATTGTAACCATATCAAATTAAAACAAAACAAAAACATCTTGTCAAACATTGCAAATAGGTGAACTGTACAGTAAAATTATATAAGAGATCTCGGAGGAGATTGACAACATTACATCTCTATCATGTGTAGAACATCACAACGGTATTGTCTGTAATAGACTAGGAGTGCGTAAATAATAACTAGAGAGCTGTCTTCACTGTGTGAGGGATAGAGAGAGCTTTGGCTTACTAAGGTCCAGTCAATAATCTTAACATGATATACGAGTTATAAGATGTGATAGATAGTCTATGAGAACCTGAGGACTAAGCAAAAACACCAGTTATCTTCCAGAAGGTCTAGTATGATTAGTTAAAAGTTGCCGTCTATGATAACTAATAAGTTAAGTCGAGCCGTCACACTGAGATTAGGGTAGGTTCTACCATGAGGGAGTGTGTCTCACTATGTTAAAGTGGCGACTGAGTATTTTAAGGTCTAAGGTGAGATGTCCAGAGTTAGTAAGTTGTCAAAGCTAATAGATGCATCGTAAGGAGCATACTTGGGGAAAGATCCCCAGTGTAGGATCGACTATAGTTAAAAAAAAAAAAGAAGGAGAAAAACAAAAGAAAAGAGAGAGAGAAAAAGAAAAACAGAAACCAAACACATGAACAGATAGAAAAAGCACAACATTTACAGATAAGATTTACATTTACGTTACCCTTCCAGCTTCTTCTAGACACTGTTATTTAAGAGTCCCATGAGGATAAACAGTGCCGTTCGGGGGGGGGACTTCAGGAGGAGGGGGGAACAGGTAAAAGTGGTAGCTAAATATAAAGAACCAGAGTGGACAAAAGTGGGCAGAAGAGGGGCAGTCCGGTATGAGTAGGCCCATATGGGTCTAGCAGGGTATATCACAGTACATTAGAAATCAGAAGTCTCTCTTCACATTAGAGGTAGTTGCAGTTGTGGGGGCGATGGTGATGGGGGTCTTGCTCTAGAAGATTGAAAGTTGAAAACTTGGCGTTGAGGCTGCCCAGAGATAGTTGCAGCGTTGAGCTTCCTGAAAGTGTCCTGAGGAGCCTGGGGAAGATTGTCAGGCATGAGGAGTTTCAGAGATTGTAGAATTTGGAAACCTTGTTCAAGAGTAGTGATGGTATAGGCAGTATCTTTGTATTGAAAAAATATACGGACAGGGAAGCCCCACCGGTATTTGATGTTGTTATTGCGAAGACATTGAGTGACTTGGTGGAAAAGTCTTCTGCTAGACAGGGTATGGGCAGAAAGGTCTGGGAAAACCTGTATATCCTTAAATGGCTCCTTCAAAGTCTTTTTCTGGAATGAGGTCCTAATAATTCTTTCTTTAAATGTGAAGTAGTGTAACCTCACGATTACATCTCTGGGGGACCCCATGGGTGCATTTCTCGGTCTGAGAACTCTGTGGGCCCTGTCAATTAGACTTTACTGAGGAGGGGTAGGGCCTAGTAGCTCTGTGAAGAAGGATTGTAAATGGGTAGATAATTCCGTTGGGGTGATTTCCTCAGGGATGCCTCGTATTCTGAGGTTATTCCGACGTGACCTGTCCTCCTGATCTGCAAGTTTGGTCTCCAGACCAGATATCATTTCGGCTAGAGATTGGGTATAACTTAGAAGGTTGGAGTGATCAACATGCAGGTCTTCTTGTTTTTTTTCTAGAGAATCTGTTCTCTCCCCCAGAAGGGAGATATCTCTCTTCAATTCGGAAACAGAGGCTTTAAGTTCTTGCTTTAGTGAAGTATAGTGGGAGTCCATTTTGTTTGAGAGATCTTTAATGGAGTCAAGAATAGTGGAGGAGGAATGGGCAAGTCTTTCTGTAGAGAGGGAGAGGGATCGGGAAGATTCCTTGGGAAAGATGGTAGAGTCTCTAGAGTCGTCATCAGAGAGGTCCTGGTCAGTAGTGTTCTTGTATGAGAAATGATCTGAAAGTGTCCGTGTCGGGATATCTCCGTGTTTCGTTTTTTTTCTTTGTGAGTGAGGCATTTTACTCATGGTTGACCTTATGGACAAGGAACTCACTTGGGGAGATTCTGAAGGCGCTTGTAGTGGTAGAACGTGGAGCAGAGATAATATATCAGGCACCCCCCAGGTGGCGGTGCCTAGCCTAGCATGAAAAAGTGAGCAGCTGGTTAGAAAAGGGTAGGCAGGTGAGTGAGCTGGTGGTGGTCTCTCACTAAAACTGGTTTATGTCTTCTCAGGATTCACATAGATCTTGATTAAGTACGTGGAGTGGGAGGCTTGAATACTGAGTGACTCTCTCCCCAGGGGATTGCTCTCTGCCGAGCGAGTAAGGAAAAGGGGAGTATGGGGTATGACCTGCGGGCACAGTGGGCCTGCAGGAAAGGGGGGGGGGAGAGAGGTCAGGTGAGGACAATGTCAGACAGATTCACGTTATGAGGCAAGAAAGTACTCCAGGAAGGGTGTTGGTGAGGTATGGTGGCTGAGGAAAATAGTAACACCTATGATGAGCAAGTAGGAATTTGGAGGTGTCCACAGATAACAGAGCAGTTAGTCCTCAAACTCTAGGTTAGAGCTGGCTTGAATAGAAGCTGCAGTGTTCATATATATGAAGTAAACATGAAATATGCTGTAGTAAACTTTGGGGGTCTCAGGAAGGAACAACCTCATATATAAGGAAATAGAGACTGATTTTTCCTCAATACATTGCTGAGAAGCACTGGAGTAGTGAAAATCTTGGAATGTAATTTCACTAGTCTGCAAACACAGTATACTGACTGAGGCAGCCTATGGAGGGTAGTCAAAATTAAAGTGAGACACAGTGAGATGGATCCGTGTACGTAGATTCCCAGAATGAATAAGTTATGGGGCAATGTAGTACAGTGTACTCTGCCTCTGCCATAGAGGGTCTAAGGGGCCTGTAGCTTTAAACAGTAAGTTGGGTAGATATAGTGGCCCCAGAATTGTGTATATCAAGCATACGGTATGTGGATCCCACGTGGGGGTAGCTTACCCTTAATGTCCGGACTGCGATGTTTTCCCCAGGTCTCACTGGGGTTCAGCAAGTTGAGGAGTGAGCTCTGGCCTCGGTTGTGACACGCCGCGTGTCAGGGAAAGCAGATGAGAGAAGTCAGGCCGTTTCACTATGCCCAGCAGCGGTAGTATCCCCGGCGGGGGGGGCGGTAGAGAAGTGGCCTCCCTCCGGCAAGATCACACAGCCGCGGTGACTGAAAGGCTGCGTGAGGGCAGCCGCCGAGACCAGGTGGTGAAGGGTCCGGCAGGTACACTGCGTCTGGTGAAGCTGGTATACCCGGCAAGGGAGCGGTAGAGAGGGGACTTCCCTCCAGTGAGCGTAATCAGCTGCAAATGTTGAAATACTGTGTGGGGTCGGCTGTTGAGACCGGGTGGAGTGAGTATCGTCCGGGAGGCAGCTGGATCAATTGGAGATCAAGGGTGGTGAGATCAGGAAGCCTGAGGTAGTTTGGGCTTCTTGGAGGAACAAGTCCGGAAGTAGAGTATCAGGAGTGCCACAAGGGAGTGTGACGCAGCAAGGAAATTTTCTTAAGTCAGTTAAAAAAGTAGGATTTAGAGTGAAATCCGATCTTTAGACTTGTAGAGAGGTAGTCCCCATGGGTTAGGGAGATAAAGTAGGATAAATAAAATAGTTGGGTAAGGGTTTAAGGATGTGAAAAAGGAAAAAAAACAGCGTTGGTCTGCAGAGCTCTGCTTAGATGCGACCTCTTGCTATGATGGCAAACTCCGCCCCCCCGTATAGTGTTAGTTTTAATTGTAACTTAGTTTAGGATTTCTTTTACAGGTAAATTTGTAATTATTTTAACTATTTTAGCTATTAAATAGTTCTTAACTATTTAATAGCTATTGTACCTGGTTAAAATAAATACAGTTACCTGTAAAATAAATATAAATCCTAAAATAGCTATAATATAAATATAATTTATATTGTAGCTATATTAGGATTTATTTTACAGGTAAGTATTTAGCTTTAAATAGGAATAATTTATTTAATAAGAGTTAATTTATTTCGTTAGATTTCAATTATATTTAACTTAGGGGGGTGTTAGTGTTAGGGTTAGACTTAGCTTTAGGGGTTAATACATTTATTAGAATAGCGGTGAGCTCCGGTCGGCAGATTAGGGGTTAATAATTGAAGTTAGGTGTCGGCGATGTTAGGGAGGGCAGATTAGGGGTTAATACTATTTATTATAGGGTTAGTGAGGCGGATTAGGGGTTAATAACTTTATTATAGTAGCGCTCAGGTCCGCTCGGCAGATTAGGGGTTAATAAGTGTAGGCAGGTGGAGGCGACGTTGTGGGGGGAAGATTAGGGGTTAATAAATATAATATAGGGGTCGGCGGTGTTAGGGGCAGCAGATTAGGGGTACATATGGATAATGTAGCTGGCGGCGGCGTGCGGACGGCAGATTAGGGGTTAATAAGTGTAGGTAGCTGGGGGTGACGTTGTGGGGGGCAGATTAGGGGTTAATAAATATAATACAGGGTTCGGCGGTGTTAGGGGCAGCAGATTAGGGGTACATAAGGATAACGTAGGTGGCGGTCGGCAGATTAGGGGTTAAAAAATTTTAATCGAGTGGCGGCGATGTGGGGGGACCTCGGTTTATGGGTGTTAGTGTACTTTAGAGTACAGTAGTTAAGAGCTTTATGAACCGGCGTTAGCCCAGAAAGCTCTTAACTACTGACTTTTTTCCTGCGGCTGGAGTTTTGTCGTTAGATGTCTAACGCTCACTTCAGAAACGACTCTAAATACCGAAGTTAGGAAGATCCCATTGAAAAGATAGGATACGCAATTGACGTAAGGGGATCTGCGGTATGGAAAAGTCGCGGCTGAAAAGTGAGCGTTAGACCCTATTTTGAGTGACTCTAAATACCGGCGGTAGCCTAAAACCAGCGTTAGGAGCCTCTAACGCTGGTTTTCACGGCTACCGCCAAACTCCTAATCTAGGTCTCTGTGATTTCCTGCTATAGAGATGCTGAAGGGTTATTAGTTTAACCCTTACTGGCTGTAAAGGTATTGTTCCTATGCTAATTGTGTACTCAAGAGTAAGGGAGGTAATGAGGAGCTTGATGATTTTAACCGGAATTAAAGCACTATAACAGTGTCAAAAGAAAATTCTCTAATATGTAAGCACATTTGTTGTACTGTTATTTGCATATAACTGTGTTTAAACCAGGCAAATTGATTCAATACATAGTTAAAGTAATCTAAAGTGCAGCAGTGCACCACTGGGAGTTAGCTGAGCACATCTGGTGAGCCAATAAAAAAAAAACAAATGTGTGTTGCCACCAATCACCAGCTACCTCCCAGTAGCACATTGTTGCTACTGAGGATATGTAAATATTCTTTTCAACAAAGGTACCCAAAAAAAAAAAAAAACTAAATTTCATAGTATAAGTGAATTTAAAAATTACATGCTCTATATGAATGTCAGCGATATGAGATGGTCTTGGCTGGGTGAGACACTCCCCTTCTTCTTGCTCTGAAACATTTGGTCTAATTAGATCAGGCAGTTATTTTCAAAGAAGATGTCACCATGTAGCTGGTCTGTTTGAAGTTGATTTACTGCCCACGATAATAATAAACTTATCAGACCCCTGTAAATAAACAGACATTATGTCTGAGGATTTCTGTTTGAAAGTTAATTAGATTCATAAAAAACAGTTTTTAGTTGAAGAAATGACAAGTCTTGTGGGAAAGTGACCATTCCCACTTTGATGCAAATTGGTACCTGCGATGTTAGATAAACATCTGTACTGGCTTTCAGAGACACATGTTTTGCATTATAACTTGTGAAATCATTTTGAATCACAACCTGGGTTTAAATCTCAAACATTAAATATATGCCTTAGACTGTATTAAATGTCTATTATTATTATTATTCTTTATTTATAAAGCGCCAACAGATTCCGCAGCGCTGTTCATAGGTAACAAAGATAAAAGGACAGTACAATATGAGATACCAGACAAAATTTAACAAACAAATACAGGAGGAATTGGGAGCCCTGTTCCCGTGGGAACTTACAATCTAAATGGGTAGGAGGGTGAGAAACAGGAGGTGGGGACTGCAAAGGTGGGAGTGATGTTAGTGTGAAGTTAGATGAGGGCAACTATTAGGCAAGTGGAATTCATTAGTTACTGATTTGGTTATAGGCTTCCCTGAACAAGAAGGTCTTTAGGGAGTGTTTAAAGGAGGAGAGGTTGGGGGAAAGTCTGACAGCACGAGGAAGTGAGTTCCAGAGGGTTGGTGCAGCACGAGAGAAGTCCTGTAGTCTAGCATGAGAGGAGGTGATGGTAGAAGAGGCAAGGAGTAGATCGTTGTTGGATCTTAGGGGACGGGCTGGAGTATATTTGTTGATGAGTGAGGACAGGTATGGGGGGGCTGCATTGGTAAGGGCTTTGTAGGTCAAAGTGAGAATTTTGAATTTAATTCTGCTGTGAATGGGAAGCCAGTGAAGGGACTCAAAGAGGGGTGCGGCAGATACAGAGCGTCGGGAGAGGTGGATTAGCCTAGCAGAGGCATTTAGGATGGATTGAAGGGGGGAGAGGAGGGAGAGAGGAAGGCCAGTTAGTAGGTTGTTACAGTAGTCAAGCCGGGAAATTACTAGGGAATGGATTAGCTGTTTAGTAGTTTCAGCGCTCAGAAAAGGACGGATTTTGGAGATATCGCATAGGTGGTTGCGACAGGATGAAGAGAGCGATTGGATGTGGGGTATGAAGGACAGATTGGAGTCGAGTGTAAATCCAAGGCAGCGGACTTGGGGTGATGGGGAGATAGTGGTGTCACCGACAGTGATAGTAAAGTTAGAAACTGGAGTAGAATTAGTTGGGGGGATTAGAAGAAGCTCAGTCTTGGACATGTTGATTTTTAGGTGGTGAGAGGCCATCCAGGAAGAAATGCCAGATAAGCAGCTGCTGATGTGGGAAAGGACAGACGGAGAGAGTGCAGGGGTGGATAGGTAGATCTGAGTATCATCAGCATAGAGGGGATAGTTGAAGCCATAGCTACTAATAAGTTGACCCAGCGAGGAAGTATAAATAGAGAAGAGTAGAGGGCCTAGAACAGAGCCTTGAGGTACTCCAACAGACAGAGGCAGTGGAGAGGACGAGTCACCAGCAAATGAGACAGAAAAGGATCTATTAGAGAGATAAGAGTGGATCCAGGAGAGGGCAATGTCACAGAGCCCAAGGGAGCTGAGAGTCCGTAGGAGGAGGGGATGGTCAACAGTGTCAAAGGCAGCAGACAGGTCAAGTAAGATAAGTATAGAATAGTGGCCATTGTTTTTAGCAGAAAGACGATCGTTCGTAACCTTGGTGAGGGCAGTCTCAATTGAGTGTTGGGGACGGAAGCCAGATTGCAGGGGGTCAAGCAGTGAGTTGGAGGATAGGAAGTGTGTTAGGCGATCGAAAACTAGTTTTTCTAGGACTTTAGAAGCTAGCGGAAGTAGTGATATGGGGCGGTAGTTTGCAGGAGAATTGGGGTTGAGGGAGGGTTTTTGAGGATGGGGGTGACCTTTGCATGTTTGAATGATGATGGAAATGAACCAGTAGTAAGGGATCGGTTGAATATGTGAGTAAGAGCTGGGGTGAGGGTAGAGGACAGAGAGGGTATTAGATGTGAAGGGATAGGGTTAAGGGGGCATGTAGTGAGGTGTGAGGAAGATATTAGGGAACTCACTTCATTCTCAGTGGTTGGGGGAAGGTACTGAGAGTGTTGGAGGGGGTGACCGGGGGTGCAGTTGAAAGGTTGCAGTCTTGTGGTGGGATGTTGCTTCTGATGGTAAGTGTTTTGTTGAAAAAGTAATCTGCCAAGTCTTGAGCATTAAAGTCAGATGAGGGGGGTGGTGCAGGTGGATAGAGGAGAGTGTTGAAAGTGGAGAAGAGACGTTTAGGGTTTGAGGAGTGAGAAGATATGAGAGAAGAGAAGTAGTTTTGCTTGGCTAAGTGAAGGGCAGAGGAGTAAGAATAAAGAATGAACTTATAGTGTAGGAAATCATGTTCAGAGCGGGATTTCCTCCAGGCACGTTCAGCAGCACGGGACAATTTTTGTAGATAACGTGTTTGCTGAGAGTGCCAGGGCTGGAGCTGATGACGTGGGGTTTTGCGTATTTGTGGAGGAGCAAGGGTGTCGAGTGCAGAGGAAAGAGTATTGTTATAGTGGTCTGTAGCAAGGTCAGGGCAGGATACCATGGAAGTGTGGGGAAGGCGTTTTTGAATAAGGTTAAAAAGTTGGAGAGGATCCACAGTGTGCAGATTTCTACAGGTGCGGAGGCGAGGGGTAGAAATAGGTTTAGCCTGTACATTGAGATTATAGGTGAGCAGATGGTGGTCTGAGATGGGAAATGAGCGACAGGTGACATCAGAAGGGGCGCAGAGGTAGGAGAATACCAGATCAAGAGAGTGTCCGTCACGGTGAGTAGGGAATAGGGTGGATTGTGAAAGACTAAAGGAATTTGTGAGTGAGAGAAGTTTAGAGGCAGCAGGGGTAGATGGGTTATCAATGGGGATGTTGAAGTCCCCTAAGATTAGAGCAGGTGTATTTGTAGAGAGAAAGTGAGAAAGCCAGGCAGCAAAGTTGTCGAGGAATTGGGAGGTTGGTCCAGGGGGGCGATAAAAACTGCCACCTTGAGGGAGAGGGGGGAGAAAATGCGGATGCAAGGAACTTCAAAGGAGGAGAAGGAGAGAGATGGATGAGGATGGAGGTGCTGATAGGAGCAGGAAGGGGACAGTAAGATTCCAACACCGCCACCATGTCTCTCACCTGGCCTAGGTGTGTGGCTAAAGTGGAGACCGCCGTGCGTTAGAGCAGCAATGGAAGCAGTGTCAGAGGAAGAAAGCCAGGTTTCTTAAATTGCTAGAAGATTGAAAGCGTTAGAAACAAACAGGTCATGAACAGTTGTAAGTTTGTTACAGACAGAGCGTGCATTCCAGAGGGCACAAGAAAAGAGAGGGGATAAGCGCTGTGGGTTAATGGAGATGAGATTGTTGGGATCGCGTGACCTTGAGTTTGTATTGTGGGGGACTGAGCGAGAGTGTATGAGTGTGGTGATTGCTGCAGGGCCAGGGTTAGGAGAGATGTCACCACAAGCAAGCAGTAGTAGGAGTGAGAGTGACAGAAGGTGAGAGGGGGACTTGTAGGAGCGCGTATGACTAGACACAGGAGAGTAAGATGGGGAAGTATTGCTAAGGAAACAGAGACTAGTTCATGAGAGGACAGCATAGGGGATGAGAGGAGGGAGGGAGAGATAAGGATAGTGTGGGGATTATTTATGTTATAAGGGCATGCAGTGAGTTTTAGGAAGATGGCAGACAGAAAGATCAGAAAGGACATAGAGAGCATTGTGCAGGTGTATAGTTAGTAAGGATTACCTGTTAGTGGGGTCTGCAGTTTCCCCTCCAGTTTCTAAACTCCATTTCTTAACTCAGCCACTTTGAATTTCAGAGCCAAGGCTTCCCAGAGCCAGCTCTCAGCTGTATATAGTGCAAAAATTAGGGATGGAATGATCTGATTCAAGGCAGCTGTAATTACAAGTAGACTAGTTAGGAAGACTGGAGTTACACACTTGTAAATTAGATGGGGGGGGTGAGCAAATGCCTGGGGGATGCACACAGAAATTATACAATGGAGCTGATAACAGTTATACAGAAAAAGTCATAAATTCAGACATCAGAGGAAATGCATAACAACCAGGGCATGAAATACAGAGAAGGAAATGCATACCAGTATATTGAAAAAACTTTAAAGGGACGTGGGATAACAACCAGGGCATGAAATACAGAGAAGGAAATGCATACCAGTATATTGAAAAAACATTAAAGGGACGTGGGATAACAACCAGGGCATGAAATACAGAGAAGGAAATGCATACCAGAATATTGAAAAAACATTAAAGGGACGTGGGATAACAACCAGGGCATGAAATGCAGAGAAGGAAATGCATACCAGTATATTGAAAAAACATTAAAGGGACATGGGATGACAACCAGGACATGAAATACAGAGAAGGAAATGCATACCAGTATATTGAAAAAACATTAAAGGGACGTGGGATAACAACCAGGGCATGAAATACAGAGAAGGAAATGCATACCAGTATATTGAAAAAACATTAAAGGGACGTGGGATAACAACCAGGGCATGAAATACAGATAAGGAAATGCATACCTGTGGAGAGATGAGATGATGAATAGTTAGAACAATGCTTCATGTTGTTAGTAGAGCATTCTAGAGGATAACATTATGGATTTAACTCCATTTCTTAACTTGGCCACTTATAATGCAGAGCCACTTTAAATTTCAGAGCCAAGGCTTCACAGAGCCAGCTCTCAGCTGCATATAGTGCAAAAATTAGGGATGGAATGGGGAAATGCAATTCAGATTGTCTATTTGTATAAATGTAACATATTAGATAAGTGTATGCTGGAATTAAATAAGTGACAATACAGTCAATTTTAAAATGTCCAATTTTAATAACCTATTTTTTTACATCTTTCAGGCATCTAAGAAGTACATATATAATTGATATTTTAAATAATATCCTGTGTATTTTCTACTCTCAAAGAGAGATATACAGATATGAAATATTAATCTGTATGGGATAGTAATCCAATGTAGATATAATAATATGAAAACAGCATATGTTTGCTGATCTCAAGGTATGTATTATTGGTGTGATGCTAGAAACATGCTTATATTTAGTATTGGAGTAATCAGAAAAATGACATTATGTTATCCCATCTATAATTAAAATTGTAAGTGATTAATGCAATAAGTTATAGTATGTTAATTAATCATTATATAGGGAGATATTTGGATTAGCAGTGATTGATGGTGAGACTGTATTTGCTGGTTGTCTTCTGCCCCCTAGGGGATTGGAACTGGTATGACAGCTAAATAAATTGTCTATTAGAACACATACAGAGCTAGTGATGGAGGCGTCTCCCAAAATAATCTATGAGATATTCAGATCCAGGAGCCAATCACAGACAAGCATCCAAAGGGCATATCATATGTTTCACCAATGATTAAGATAATATAAGCTGAATGCAAGAGGAGAGAGGGGCTGCTGACTTTTTGCTGAATTCTGGACTGATAACTAATACAGTCACTATAAGCAAATTGTTCTACTTTTTCTTATCCACATTGCAAATACCCTTATTTTCATATGAGGTGAAACAAGGAATATTAAATTGGCTCATGTTGGTAATGTATGAATTCTATAATTTGATATTTTAAAGCAAATGCATTAATTATTTCTAAAATCAAAGGTATTCTAAGACTATAGTCAAATTGTAGTTAGTAATTTTAAAAGGGTATTTTGTATTTTAGCTTACATTCATAGTACTGTATAGTTTTAACCTTGTCTTTTACATGCTAAGTAATTTATCTTTGCAAATGTATAAATTATTTTAGAATTTGTCTTAATTGTAGATAATTAAGAATTAATTTCAGCTTAGATGAATTGGCATATAAACTGGCTGTTTACATTTAGAATATATATAACTTCTGGTGTTTTAATTAGAGTGTATAGAATCATTTGTGGGCTAAATAGTTAAAGTATAGTTGTCTGGAAGCTAGTGACCCATACTGTGATATTTCATTGTGGTATTTCAATGAAATTAAATTGTGAATAAGGTAACTTTTATGATCTTTGCATAGCATATTATAATAGTTTAAACGTGTATAGTTTGATTCATATCTGGTTTTCTATAAATATAATTCAATGTGTCTATAAATTTTATTATAGAATGTGTGTAAATGCGCTGTGCAGCAATGGGGATGTTTAAAAATTGATGAAGAGTTGCATACTATATATGAATATATTTATTGTACCTTTCCCTTAATAGGGGGTTAAAAATATTGCTTGGTGATATCTAAAAAATGATGAAGAGTTACATACTATGTATGAATATATTTATTGCACCTTTCCCTTAATAGGGGGTTAAAAATATTGCTTGGTACACTCAAAAGGATAAAAATAAAATTGCATATAAAAACTGATATAAAAAGTAGAAGTAAATGGATGCAATATATAATAACACAATTTATTTAATCTGACAATATAGTCTAAAAACAAACAAATAAATGAATCAGATGATAAATGTGACCGGTCACTTTTGAGAATAAATATATATAAAAAGTCTTAGAAAATCTTCTTAAAACTGTGCGTTTGGATTTATAAAACCTTATAGATACCTATACATAGTGTTGAAATTTTTTCCCCCAAATTACCCCTTACTCAGGGCAATGTCCTTAAGCTGGACATTATAGGCCACATTAAAAGGAGGTGTACTTAAGATGGACATTATAGGCCACATTAAAAAGAGGTGTAATATTGCGTGTGATTTAAATGATTATATGGATATGCTTGAAATTAAGGCTAAAAATATTGCTATTGATGATGGAAGGTGGAATGAAAAAAGTGAATTATTCCAAGAGTTAAATTAATCAATGAAAACTCTCAAAAAATGCGATGAACTAATACTAAAATCTTGGCCTCTTGTAATATGCATTGTTGATGAAATGTCGCTATACCTCATAGAGAAGGAATTGCAAATACAGGGGCTAGAAGATAATATTTGCTCCTCATGCAGATGCAAAGAGAATTTAAATATAGCCAAAAATACAATTGATGAGTTTGCCCATGACATGGCCACCTTAGATAAGCATAATCTTGGTTTACTAGCCAAAATATAAGAGTTAAATAAATAACTTGCACAAAGCCAGAGAGAATTAAGTGGTTTAAAAAGGCTGTATCATCATAATGAAAACCCCTCTATTAACAATGAGGATAATACAGATAATTCTGAATCTCTTAGAGATTACATCAGGACTGAACTGCAGAAATTTAGGGAAGAATTTGAACAGAGGACCCCTATTGGGTCAGAGATAAACCTCCCAAATAGACAGTCACCTCATGTTATCAATTCAGAGAACTGCTACACTTCAGAGGGGGAGGATAGTGATTATAGTGAGTCAGAGGGCTGAGCTAGATACCCAAATAGCCCACGTAATACTAATGTACGTAGGGGGTCTCCCCAAAGTGAATATAGGGCAGCTAAGAAACACTCCAACCCCAAAAATAAAGGCCCTAGAAAAGCCCAAGATAAGTCTAATATGATATATGACACCCCTAAAATAATTACATTTTTAAGTCATGCAGTACCTAAGTTCTCCAGCAAGGGAACCAATTCTATAATTGACCACTTAGCGAGTTATGAAAATGCTTTATCCATTATGAACAAGTGAGCAGTCAAAAATTGAAATTCTGCCCTGGGTAATTGAAGGTAACTATCACAAATTCTTTGCTTCACTAAAGGATATGAATATTCATTCCTGGAATGAGACAAAACGACAGTGCAGAAAAGAATTCGGGCAATATCGCACTAAAACTGCAGCGAAAATAGCTGTATATGGTTTAAAATGTAGTGCAAATCAAAGCCCTATAGAATTCCATACTGTACTGAAAAGAGCGTACAGTATGGCTGAAGATAATCCCATATTTGAATGCTCAGAATTTGTGAATCTATTTTTCAAAGCATTGCCCGCGCCCATCAAACTTAATTTAGCTAGAGATTTTGATGAGCACTGCTCATTGAACTGGCTGATCAAAGAGAGTACAAAGTTATACTCTATTCAGCAGTCCGGTGAACAGGGGGTTAAAAGGGAACCAAAACCCAGTCCCAAAATTGTGGCAGAAACTAGGGTGTCACCTAGCCCCCTCTATTTGGAGTCTTAAAAGAAAACCTATGCAGAGGTGGCCCGAGAAAACAGGCCATCCCCAAAAAGTTTTAACTCTGCCCCTCCCCCAACACGGGCTGAGGCACAGAGAGATTATGCTCAAAATGGGGGGCATACCCAAGTAAATAATTATTCCCAAAGAGATGAACGCCCACAAAATAATTGGTATCCCCATAAAAATAAATACCAAACATGGCAAAAATACTCTCAGGGTAACCAGACATCACAAGTAAATAGTGCTCCCCAAAATACTAACGCTGAACAGGTTGAACCTAAAAGACAACCACGTCAAAATAGGAACAATAGCTATGATTCTGAGGGATCCCAAGGATCCAGGAATCAATACCTTGGGACATCAAAAAATAGGTCCATGGGTAAAGGTAGCTTGCCCGTTCAAATGGGCCAACCCAGTAAGCAAGTTAGTCAACTATGTACACTATTTACTAATATGAGTCAAGCTTTTACGGCTCAGCAACCTAATAATATTTTTTTTAGGGGTACAGCAAGTGGCCAGCAGTGGGCCATAGGCACAGTCATAAATACTGCAGTATTACCTGGGGGAGAGGGGAGAGATATACCAAATGTCAATAATGTTACTAATCATATTCTTTGCTTACAGACCAGAAACGGACAATTTAGCTGTGATGACGAGCAACCTCAGCCGGGAAACTTTAACAAATTTATTCCTTTTCAGCATTCTCTTAACCTTATTTCCACAAATGCAGTACACAAGAACCCAGTCGACCCTATTATAGAGGGGACCGGTAGGAATGAAGTTTCTTCTGCATCAGATAAAGTGGCAAATTCAGGTAACACGTGGCGAAGCCCACATTTGTGTAATCATTCCAATTTTATGTGTCACATGGTAGAAACTGCAGGGAGATATAATGTATTAGCTGAGCTCCAGGATTCAGTTTCCAACCCTATCATGGGATTAATTGATACTGGGTTTCAGGCAACTGTTTTATCCCAGAGGTACTACACACAACTAAATGAGATAACACCCAACAAGCCTAAAATAAAAGAATTTGATGGTTCACTAATAGGTGTTGGGGGTGACTCTCTAAAAGTCTATGGTACGGCATGATTAAAATTTAAACTGGGGAACAGGGTCATAAGACACCCATTGTCATTATAGTGGATCTATGTTATGTGTAAATGGAATGCACAGGCAATACAAAGTAATTAGAGGCCTACAGACACAGGTGATTATCTCCTAAAAAACACCTTCAGAAATCTATGGGGAGAAGTATTTAGGATGTCAGGTGTCTGTGATTACACTCAAACAAAACTAGAAAATCTGTGGTGCTGCCGCTGAGAAGACAGCTGAACTAATCACTATATGGCTGATCCTGCTATAATCCCAATTATATATAAATGGATAAAAAGATATATATAGATTTTAATGTATACAATTAATTAACACATAATAATCATATAAGATAAAAAATACAATCAGCAAATGTATAGACATAAATTCATACAGATCCTATAATATCAATGGATATTGAATAGAGGGTTTTAAAACAATATAAAGCAAACTAGTTGCAGGAATAAATTGATACAAAAAACCATACAAAAAATAGATGCAAAAAACCATACAATCATACAATAAGAATGGCCATAGAAAAAATTGCTCCAGTTAAAACAGTACGGTAATACTGATAAAAAAAAGTGTAGTATACTGTTAAAAACAGTGTAGTATACAGTTAAAAAGAACCAATAGATAAAACAAATAATCCTTCAGCGATAATAAAGTCAATTAGTAATGTGATCCTCCAGCATTGCTCAACGATCCTAATGCAGGAGGGTATATGAGACAAGAGAAATAGCTTGTCAAAAGCAAACCAATTGTTCAAGTAAGGTAAAAAACCTTATTACTTACACCGGAAGGTGTCTAGCAGCTCTTTTGGCACCGGTCTAAGTCGCTGTGTTCTTTTTTTTTCCCCTCTCACAGCCCGGTTCTGAATTGGGTAGAAGAATGGATGGGTATCTCAAATCCCAGAGGTTCGTAAGCAGACACTTCTGCCCGTTCCTTTATTCCAGCACGAGTGTCTCTCCTAAGCGTGTATTATCGCTTAGCCGCAATATCACCGGTTGGCGTTCCTGACACAGTCTGTATTTTGACAGCGTGTGTGATGGGTGAATACGGATCCTCAGAGGGATCAAATGAAAGAGCAACACATTTTGGCTAGCATACCTTTGTCAAGCTCTACTTGCATAACTACAGTGGTGCCTTTTAAAGCTGTACTGATTGGTTGATTGGCAGTTTGATTGATTGCTGCAAGCTTATTTGTTAATACCATATTTACGGCTAGATTTAGAGTTTTGTCGGTAACGACCCGCGTATCTAACGCTGGCTTTTTTCTGGCCGCACCTTTAAAAAAACTCTGGTATTGAGAGTCCAAAGAATGGCTGCGTTAGGCTCCAAAAAAGGAGCGTAGAGCATATTTAACGCAACTTCAACTCTCGATACCAGAGTTGCTTACGGACGCGGCCAGCCTCAAAAACGTGCTCGTGCACGATTCCCCCATAGGAAACAATGGGGCTGTTTGAGCTGAAAAAAAACCTAACACCTGCAAAAAAGCCGCGTTCAGCTCCTAACGCAGCCCCATTGTTTGCTATGGGGAAACACTTCCTACGTCTGCACCTAACACTCTAACATGTACCCCGAGTCTAAACACCCATAACCTTACACTTATTAACCCCTATTCTGCCGCCCCCGCTATCGCTGACCCCTGCATATTTTTTTTAACCCCTAATCTGCCGCTCCGTAAACCGCCGCTGTTTACATTATCCTTATGTACCCTTAATCTGCTGCCCCTAACACCACCGACCCCTATATTATATTTATTAACCCCTAATCTGCCCCCCACAACGTCGCCTCCACCTGCCTACACTTATTAACCCCTAATCTGCGGACCGCACCGCTATTATTATAAAGTTATTAACCCCTAATCCGCCTCACTAACCCTATAATAAATAGTATTAACCCCTAATCTGCCCTCCCTAACATCGCCGACACCTAACTTCAATTATTAACCACTAATCTGCCGACTGGAGCTCACCGCTATTGTAATAAATGTATTAACCCCTAAAGCTAAGTCTAACCCTAACACTAACACCCCCCTAAGTTAAATATAATTTTAATCTAACGAAATTAATTAACTCTTATTAAATAAATTATTCCTATTTAAAGCTAAATACTTACCTGTAAAATAAATCCTAATATAGCTACAATATAAATTATATTTATATTATAGCTATTTTAGGATTAATATTTATTTTACAGGTAACTTTGTATTTATTTTAACCAGGTACAATAGCTATTAAATAGTTAAGAACTATTTAATAGCTAAAATAGTTAAAATAATTACAAATTTACCTGTAAAATAAATCCTAATCTAAGTTACAATTAAACCTAACACTACACTATCAATAAATAAATTAAATAAAATACCTATAAATATCTACAATTAAACCTAACACTACACTATCAATAAATAAATTAAATACAATTCCTACAAATAAATACAATGAAATAAACTAACTAAAGTACAAAAAATAAAAAGAACTAAGTTACAAAAAATAAAAAAATATTTACAAACATTAGAAATATATTACAACAATTTAAAACTAATTACACCTACTCTAAGCCCCCTAATAAAATAACTAAGCCCCCCAAAATAAAAAAATGCCCTACCCTATTCTAAATTACTAAAGTTCAAAGCTCTTTTACCTTACCAGCCCTGAACAGGGCCCTTTAAGGGGCATGCCCCAAGAAGTTCAGCTCTTTTGCCTGTAAAAAAAAACATACAATACCCCCCCCAACATTACAACCCACCACCCACATACCCCTAATCTAACCCAAACCCCCCTTAAATGAACCTAACACTAAGCCCCTGAAGATCTCCCTACCTTGAGTCGTCTTCACCCAGCCGAGCCAAATTCTTCGTCCAAGCGGAGCAAGAAGAGGTCCTCCATCCGGTAGAAGTCTTCATCCAAGCGGGGCAGAAGAGGTCTTCCATCCGATTGAAGTGTTCATCCAAGCGGCATCTTCCATCCATCCTGGCCGACGACTGAACAACGAATGACGGTTCCTTTAAATGACGTCATCCAAGATGGCATCCCTCGAATTAAGGTAGGAATATTCTGATTGGCTGATGGAGTCAGCCAATCAGAATCAAGTTCAATCCGATTGGCTGATCCAATCAGCCAATCAGATTGAGCTCGCATTCTATTGGCTGTTCCGATCAGCCAATAGAATGCGAGCTCAATCTGATTGGCTGATTGGATCAGCCAATCAGATTGAACTTGATTCTGATTGGCTGATTCCATCAGCCAATCAGAATATTCCTACCTTAATTCCGATTGGCTGATAGAATCCTATCAGCCAATCGGAATTCGAGGGACGCCATCTTGGATGACGTCATTTAACCCCTTAACGACCAAGGACGTATGCCACACGTCCTCTAAAAAAATTCACTTAATGACCGAGGACGTGTGGCGTACGTCCTTGGTCTGGAAAGCAGCTGGAAGCGATCCTGCTCGCTTCCAGCTGCTTTCCGGTTATTGCAGTGATGCCTCGATATGGAGCACCAGACATCGATGGCCGGTATCGTTGGTGGGTGGGAGCTTACGTGGGAGGCGGGTGGGCGGCCATCGATGTTGTGTATGGAGTGTAGGGGGGCGGGATCAGGGGCGGGACCCACGGGGGCGCGCACGGGAGCGCGCGCGTGCACGGGGGTTGGAGGGCGGGCACGTGCACGGGGCGGGAGCGGGTGGGAACCGCTACACTACAGAAAAACTTAGTAAAAAGTATTAAAAAAAAATGAAGTTTAAACTTTAAAAAATATAATCTCAGGGATCTGGAAGGGGTGGGGGGTTGGTCTTGGTGGGGGGGAAAGCTACACTACAGAAAATTGCTTTTTTTTAATAAAATGGCACTTTTTTTGCAAAACTGGGTACTGGCAGACAGCTGCCAGTACCCAAGATGGTGAGTTTGGGGTCTAAGGGGGGATCATACACATCAGCATATGTAAATATGCTTTTTTTTTTTTTAAAAAAAAATGGCCAAATACCTTTTATTTTAGTACTGGCAGAGTTTCTGCCAGTACTTAAGATGGCGGGGACAATTGTGGGGTGGGGGAGGGAAGAGAGCTGTTTGGGAGGGATCAGGGGGTCTGATGTTTCAGGTGGGAGGCTGAGCTCTACACTAAAGATAAAATTAACCCTGCAAGCTCCCTACAAGCTACATAATTAACCCCTTCACTGCTAGCCATAATACACGTGTGATGCGCAGCGGCATTTAGAGGCCTTCTAATTACCAAAAAGCAATGCCAAAGCCATATATGTCTGCTATTTCTGAACAAAGGGGATCCCAGAGAAGCATTTACAACCATTTGTGCCATAATTGCACAAGCTGTTTGTAAATAATTTCAGTGAGAAACCTAAAATTGAGAAAAATTTAACTTTTTTTTTAATTTGATCGCATTTGGCGGTGAAATGGTGGCATAAAATATACCAAAATTGGCCTAGATCAATACTTGGGGTTGTCTACTACACTACACTAAAGCTAAAACTATCCCAAAAAGCTCCCTACATGCTCCCTAATTAACCCCTTCACTGCTGGGCATAATACACGTGTGGTGCGCAGTGGCATTTAGCGGCCTTCTAATTACCAAAAAGCAACGCCAAAGTCATATATGTCTGCTATTTCTGAACAAAGGGGATCCCAGATAAGAATTTACAACAATTTATGCCATAATTGCACAAGCTGTTTGTAAATAATTTAAGTTAGAAACCAAACGTTTGTGAAAAAATTTGTGAAAAGTGAACGATTTTTTGTATTTGATTGCATTTGGCGGTGAAATGGTGGCATGAAATATACCAAAATGGGCCTAGATCAATACTTTGGGTTGTCTACTAAAAAAAATATATACATGTCAATGGATATTCAGAGATTCCTGAAAGATATCAGTGTTCTAATGTAACTAGCGCTAATTTTGAAAAGAAATGGTTTGGAAATAGCAAAGTGCTACTTGTATTTATGGCCCTATAGTTTACAAAAAAAGCAAAGAACATGTTAACATTGGGTATTTCTAAATTCAGGACAAAATTTAGAAACTATTTAGCATGGGTGTTTTTTTGTGGTTGTAGATGTGTAACAGATTTTGGGGGTCAAAGTTAGAAAAAGTGTGTTTTTTTCCATTTTTTCCTCATATTTTATAATTTTTTTTATAGTAAATTATAAGATATGATGAAAATAATGGTATCTTTAGAAAGTCCATTTAATGGCGAGAAAAACGGTATATAATATGTGTGGGTACAGTAAATGAGTAAGAGGAAAATTACAGCTAAACACAAACACCTCAAAAATGTAAAAATAGCCTTGGTCCCAAACGGACAGAAAATGGAAAAGTGCTGTGGTCATTAAGGGGTTAAAGGAACCGTCATTCATCGTTCAGTCGTCGGCCAGGATGGATGTTCCGCGTCGGAGATCTTCAGGATGCTGCCGCTCCGCTCCGGATGGATGACGATAGAAGATGCCACTTGGATGAACACTTCAATCGGATGGAAGACCTCTTCTGCCCCGCTTGGATGAAGACTTCTACCGGATGGAGGACCTCTTCTTGCTCCGCTTGGATGAAGAATTTGGCTTGGCTGGGTGAAGACGACTCCAGGTAGGGAGATCTTCAGGGGCTTAGTGTTAGGTTTATTTAAGGGGGGTTTGGGTTAGATTAGGGGTATGTGGGTGGTGGGTTGTAATGTTGGCGGGGGGTATTGTATGTTTTTTTTTACAGGCAAAAGAGCTGAACTTCTTTGGGCATGCCCCGCAAAGGGCCCTGTTCAGGGCTGGTAAGGTAAAAGAGCTTTGAACTTTAGTAATTTAGAATAGGGTAGGGCATTTTTTTATTTTGGGGGGCTTTGTTATTTTATTAGGGGGCTTAGAGTAGGTGAAATTAGTTTAAAATTGTTGTAATATATTTCTAATGTTTGTAAATATTTTTTTATTTTTTGTAACTTAGTTCTTTTTTATTTTTTGTACTTTAGTTAGTTTATTTCATTGTATTTATTTGTAGGAATTGTGTTTAATTTATTTATTGATAGTGTAGTGTTAGGTTTAATTGTAGATATTTATAGGTATTTTATTTAATTTATTTATTGATAGTGTAGTGTTAGGTTTAATTGTAACTTAGGTTAGGATTTATTTTACAGGTAAATTTGTAATTATTTTAACTATTTTAGCTATTAAATAGTTCTTAACTATTTAATAGCTATTGTACCTGGTTAAAATAAATACAAAGTTACCTGTAAAATAAATATTAATCCTAAAATAGCTATAATATAAATATAATTTATATTGTAGCTATATTAGGATTTATTTTACAGGTAAGTATTTAGCTTTAAATAGGAATAATTTATTTAATAAGAGTTAATTAATTTAGTTAGATTAAAATTATATTTAATTTAGGGGGGTGTTAGTGTTAGGGTTAGATTTAGCTTTACGGGTTAATACATTTATTACAATAGCGGTGAGCTCCAGTCGGCAGATTAGGGGTTAATAAGTGTAGGCAGGTGGAGGCAACGTTGAGGGGGGCAGATTAGGGGTTAATAAATATAATATAGGGGTCGGCGGTGTTAGGGGCAGCAGATTAGGGGTACATAAGGATAACGTAGGTGGCGGCTCTTTGCGGTCGGCAGATTAGGGTTTTATTATTGTAGGTAGCTGGCTGCGACGTTGTGGGGGGCAGGTTAGGGGTTAATAAATATAATATAGGGGTCGGCGGTGTTAGAGGCAGCAGATTAGGGGTACATAAGTAAAACGTAGGTGGCGGTCGGCAGATTAGGGGTTAAAAAATTTAATCGAGTGGCGGCGATGTGGGGGGGGGCTCGGTTTAGGGGTACATAGGTAGTTTATGGGTGTTAGTGTACATTAGCGCACAGTAGTTAAGAGCTTTATGAACCGGCGTTAGCCCAGAAAGCTCTTAACTACTGACTTTTTTCTGCGGCTGGAGTTTTGTCGTTAGAATTCTAACGCTCACTTCAGCCACGACTCTAAATACCGGAGTTAGAAAGATCCCATTGAAAAGATAGGATACGCAATTGACGTAAGGGGATCTGCGGTATGGAAAAGTCGCAGCTGAAAAGTGAGCGTTAGACCCTTTTTTGAATGACTCCAAATACCGGCGGTAGCCTAAAACCAGCGTTAGGAGCCTCTAACGCTGGTTTTCACGGCTACCGCCAAACTCCAAATCTAGGCCTTAGTGTTTTAGCAATTCATTAAATGCTTCTAGTTCTTTTTGGTATATTTAGGTGATTTATTCCAACTTATATTGGTCTAACTTATATTGTATTAGATTAGTGGTTTGTGCTGAAAGGCACCTATTGTAATATGCTCACAATCTCAATGATAGAAATGCAAACGAATTTCAAACAAAATATGTTATTTAAAGGAGCAGAAGTCGTACATACAATATGGTTATTTCACCTACATTACTCAAACCTACACTACTAGTGCTAGAGTGAAATAAACTTATATTTTAGGAGTTCAATAATTAATTTATTTATATTTGGGGATTCCAGGTTTCTATATTTTGTTTGTGTGTTATGAAGAGAAACAGAGGGGCACATGAATGAGAAAAGGGAGGATAATAGTGATTGTTCTGTATTAATTTATAGAAAATCAATAGAAAAAAATCCATAAAGATCAATTCATTAAAGAATTCATAAAAAAATCGTAAAAAAATTCATGAGAATTTTTTTTCATAATAGAAGAAAGAATTTTCATTAAAAAAATTCATAAAAAGATTTTTTCATAGACAATCCATAAAAAATTAATTAGTTGAAATGTGTTATTTTAATTAGATCTCATAGAAATGGCAAAAAATTGATTCGGTGGTTGTTGTATATTAGTTTAATAGATCCATTTTAAAGTTATAGGTATTCTTAAATCATAATGTAGTCTTTCAGCAAAAATGAGGGACAAATACAATTAGTGTTCCTGACACAGTCTGTATTGGACAATGTGTGTGATGGGCAAATACTGTTCCTAGGAGGGATCAAAAGAAAGAGTAGTGTAATTGATGCATTTAATTCATAAGTTCTATTTTATTATATTTCTATTTTTATGATGTCTTTATTTTCATTTTTATTCTTTAAGGCAATTGTCAGATGTCACCACCGTATATAGTGGGCACATTTGTCCATTAGTTCGAAAAAAACAAACAGCTAGATTTAGAGTTTTGTCGGTAACGACCCACGTAGCTAACGCTGGCTTTTTTCTGGCTGCACCTTTAAAATAACTCTGGTATTGAGAGTCCACAGAATGGCTGCGTTAGGCTCCAAAAAAGGAGCGTAGAGCATAT
Source organism: Bombina bombina (assembly GCF_027579735.1). NCBI lineage: Eukaryota > Metazoa > Chordata > Amphibia > Anura > Bombinatoridae > Bombina > Bombina bombina. The sequence goes on along the minus strand of NC_069504.1, from coordinate 227,659,278 downwards.
TTAACGCAACTTCAACTCTCGATACCAGAGTTGCTTACGGACGCGGCCAGCCTCAAAAACGTGCTCGTGCACGATTCCCCCATAGGAAACAATGGGGCTGTTTGAGCTGAAAAAAAACCTAACACCTGCAAAAAAGCCGCGTTCAGCTCCTAACGCAGCCCCATTGTTGTCTATGGGGAAACACTTCCTACGTCTGCACCTAACACAATAACATGTACCCCGAGTCTAAACACCCCTAACCTTACACTTATTAACCCCTATTCTGCCGCCCCCGCTATCGCTGACCCCTGCATATTATTTTTAACCCCTAATCTGCCGCTCCGTAAACCGCCGGTACTTACATTATCCCTATGTACCCCAAATCTGCTGCCCCTAACACCGCCGACCCCTATATTATATTTATTAACCCCTAATCTGCCCCCCACAACGTCGCCTCCACCTGCCTACACTTATTAACCCCTAATCTGCTGACCGCACCGCTATTATAATAAAGTTATTAACACCTAATCCGCCTCACTAACCCTATAATAAATAGTATTAACCCCTAATCTGCCTTCCCTAACATCGCCGACACCTAAATTCAAACATTAACCCCTAATCTGCCGACTGGAGCTCACCGCTATTCTAATAAATGTATTAACCCCTAAAGCTAAGTCTAACCCTAACACTAACACCCCCTAACTTAAATATAATTTTAATCTAACGAAATTAATTAACTCTTCTTAAATAAATTATTCCTATTTAAAGCTAAATACTTACCTGTAAAATAAATCCTAATATAGCTACAATATAAATTATATTTATATTATAGCTATTTTAGGATTAATATTTATTTTACAGGTAACTTTGTATTTATTTTAACCAGGTACAATAGCTATTAAATAGTTAAGAACTATTTAATAGCTAAAATAGTTAAAATAATTACAAATTTACTTGTAAAATAAATCCTAACCTAAGTTACAATTAAACCTAACACTACACTATCAATAAATAAATTAAATAAAATACCTACAATTATCTACAATTAAACCTAACACTACACTATCAATAAATAAATTAAATACAATTCCTACAAATAAATACAATGAAATAAACTAACTAAAGTACACAAAATAAAAAAGAACTAAGTTACAAAAAATAAAAAAATATTTACAAACATTAGAAAAATATTACAACAATTTTAAACTAATTACACCTACTCTAAGCCCCCTAATAAAATAACAAAGACCCCCAAAATAAAAAAATGCCCTACCCTATTCTAAATTACTAAAGTTCAAAGCTCTTTTACCTTACCAGCCCTGAACAGGGCCCTTTGCAGGGCATGCCCCAAGAAATTCAGCTCTTTTGCCTGTAAAAAAAAAACATACAATACCCCCCCCAACATTACAACCCACCACCCACATACCCCTAATCTAACCCAAACCCCCCTTAAATAAACCTAACACTAAGCCCCTGAAGATCTGCCTACCTTGAGTCGTCTTCACCCAGCCGAGCCAAATTCTTCATCCAAGCGGAGCAAGAAGAGGTCCTCCATCCGGTAGAAGTCTTCATCCAAGCGTGGCAAGAAGAGGTCCTCCATCCGGTAGAAGTCTTCATCCAAGCGGGGCAGAAGAGGTCTTCCATCCGATTGAAGTCTTCATCCAAGCGGCATCTTCTATCGTCATCTATCCGGAGCGGAGCGGCAGCATCCTGAAGACCTCCGACGCGGAACATCCATCCTGGCCGACGACTGAACGACGAATGGCGGTTCCTTTAAATGACATCATCCAAGATGGCGTCCCTCGAATTCCGATTGGCTGATAGGATTCTATCAGCCAATCGGAATTAAGGTAGGAAAATTCTGATTGGCTGATGGAGTCAGCCAATCAGAATCAAGTTCAATCCGATTGGCTGATCCAATCAGCCAATCAGATTGAGCTTGCATTCTATTGGCTGATCGGAACAGCCAATAGAATGAATGAGCTCAATCTGATTGGCTGATTGGATCAGCCAATCGGATTGAACTTGATTCTGATTGGCTGATTCCATCAGCCAATCAGAATATTCCTACCTTAATTCCGATTGGCTGATAGAATCCTATCAGCCAATCGGAATTCGAGGGACGCCATCTTGGATGACGTCATTTAAAGGAACCGTCATTCGTCGTTCAGTCCTCGGCCAGGATGGATGTTCCGCGTTGGAGGTCTTCAGGATGCTGCCGCTCCGCTCCGGATGGATGACGATAGAAGATGCCGCTTGGATGAAGATTTCAATCGGATGGAAGACCTCTTCTGCCCCGCTTGAATGAAGACTTCTACCGGATGGAGGACCTCTTCTTGCCCTGCTTGGATGAAGACTTCTACCGGATGGAGGACCTCTTCTTGCTCCGCTTGGATGAAGAATTTGGCTTGGCTGGGTGAAGACGACTCAAGGTAGGGAGATCTTCAGGGGCTTAGTGTTAGGTTTATTTAAGGAGGGTTTGAGTTAGATTAGGAGTATGTGGGTGGTGGGTTGTAATGTTGGGGGGGGGTATTGTATGTTTTTTTTTACAGGCAAAAGAGCTGAATTTCTTGGGGCATGCCCCGCAAAGGGCCCTGTTCAGGGCTGGTAAGGTAAAAGAGCTTTGAACTTTAGTAATTTAGAATAGGGTAGGGCATTTTTTTATTTTGGGGGTCTTTGTTATTTTATTAGGGGGCTTAGAGTAGGTGTAATTAGTTTAAAATTGTTGTAATATTTTTCTAATGTTTGTAAATATTTTTTTATTTTTTGTAACTTAGTTCTTTTTTATTTTTTGTACTTTAGTTAGTTTATTTCATTGTATTTATTTGTAGGAATTGTATTTAATTTATTTATTGATAGTGTAGTGTTAGGTTTAATTGTAGATAATTGTAGGTATTTTATTTAATTTATTTATTGATAGTGTAGTGTTAGGTTTAATTGTAACTTAGGTTAGGATTTATTTTACAGGTAAATTTGTAATTATTTTAACTATTTTAGCTATTAAATAGTTCTTAACTATTTAATAGCTATTGTACCTGGTTAAAATAAATACAAAGTTACCTGTAAAATAAATATTAATCCTAAAATAGCTATAATATAAATATAATTTATATTGTAGCTATATTAGGATTTATTTTACAGGTAAGTATTTAGCTTTAAATAGGAATAATTTATTTAAGAAGAGTTAATTAATTTCGTTAGATAAAAATTATATTTAACTTAGGGGGGTGTTAGTGTTAGGGTTAGACTTAGCTTTAGGGGTTAATACATTTATTAGAATAGCGGTGAGCTCCAGTCGGCAGATTAGGGGTTAATAATTGAAGTTAGGTGTCGGCGATGTTAGGGAGGGCAGATTAGGGGTTAATACTATTTATTATAGGTTTAGTGAGGCGGATTAGGGGTTAATAACTTTATTATAGTAGCGGTGCGGTCCGGTCGGCAGATTAGGGCTTAATAAGTGTAGGCAGGTGGAGGCGATGGTGAGGGGGGCAGATTAGGGGTTAATAAATATAATATAGGGGTCGGCGGTGTTAGGGGCAGCAGATTAGGGGTACATAAGTATAACGTAGGTGGCGGTCGGCAGATTAGGGGTTAAAAAATTGAATCGAGTGTCGGCGATGTGGGGGGGCCTCGGTTTAGGGGTTCATAGGTAGTTTATGGGTGTTAGTGTACTTTAGAGCACAGTAGTTAAGAGCTTTATAAACCGGCGTTAGCCCAGAAAGCTCTTAACTACTGACTTTTTTCTGCGGCTGGAGTTTTGTTGTTAGATTTCTAACGCTCACTTCAGACACGACTCTAAATACCGGAGTTAGAAAGATCCCATTGAAAAGATAGGATACGCAATTGACGTAAGGGGATCTGCGGTATGGAAAAGTCGCGGCTGAAAAGTGAGCGTTAGACCCTTTTTTGACTGACTCCAAATACCGGCGGTAGCCTAAAACCAGCGTTAGGAGCCTCTAACGCTGGTTTTCACGGCTACCGCCAAACTCTAAATCTAGGCCAAAGTGTTTTACCTTACTTGAACAATTGGTTTGCTTTTGACAAGCTATTTCTCTTGTCTCATATACCCTCCTGCATTAGGATCGTTGAGCAATGCTGGAGGATCACATTACTAATTGACTTTATTATCGCTGAAGGATTATTTGTTTTATCTATTGGTTCTTTTTAACTGTATACTTCACTGTTTTTTAACAGTATACTACACTGTTTTTTATCAGTATTACCGTATTGTTTTAACTGGAGCAATTTTTTCTATGGCCATTCTTATTGTATGATTGTATGTTTTTTTGCATCTATTTTTTGTATGGTTTTTTTGTATCAATTTATTCCTGCAACTAGTTTGCTTTTTATTGTTTTAAAACCCTCTATTCAAAATCTATTGATATTATAGGATCTGTATGATTTTGTGTCTATTCATTTGCTGATTGTATTTTTTATCTTATGTGATTATTATGTGTTAATTAATTGTATACATTAAAATCTATATATATCTTTTTATCCATTTATATATAATTGGGATTATAGCAGGATCAGCCATATAGTGATTAGTTCAGCTGTCTTCTCAGCGCCACAGATTTTTTAGTTTTGTTTGAGTGTAATCACAGACACCTGACATCCTAAATACTTCTCCCCATTATAGTGGATCTGCCAACTGATCGTTTAATTATTGGTAGTGATCTCCTGAAACGGTTAAGCACCATAATTGATTGCATAAATAATGTAATTTGGTCACAAGTAAAAAGACCTATTAATTATGAGAAATCCGGTATATCTCGCACCTGGCATAACTATCACGTTGTGGAAGAGAAACCAGATGCTGTGGAGATTCATTTCAGGAATGACTCTATACCTGAAATCACTCTCCTACAAATAGATAATCAGACTCCTTTAAGCAGCTCTGATGGTATACTTTTAAAATTTTGCCTGGAAAGATAGCAAATATCTCCTTGGATGGCTATGTATTAACCATATCTCTCCACAAGCGGGATGCTAAGTTCCCTAAAGGGGGAGGCCACACTCAATACCTCGCAGGAATTGAGAGAGTTAAGGAGGATCTATTTATCCCTATACAAGTGCATGACCTTGGGAAAACCAATTATGCTAAATTAAACTTAAAACAGGAAGCTAGCTATATAAGCGAAGGCTTATTAGCGCAGATAGCTGAACCTAAAGTGATTAAATATCTTTCTCCCCAAGACCACTGTGTCCACAGCCTGGATTACATTTCTGAAAGCTATAATGTCACAGCTAAATGTTTATTATCTATCTATATAGGTAATAAATCAGCGAAGCCCCTGTTTTTTTGTTTTCAATACTCCCCATAGTCAAATATACATTGGCAAAAACTTCTGAAACACTAATTTGCCTCTCCCACAGAATGCAAAATCTGGGTATAACAATGACCCATACTCCTAAGGTAAATATTGGAACTATTCTAATACATGTTATTGTGCATAACATGACCTCACAGAATACAACCTTATCCAAGGGAACTACCATAGGATATGCGCTGGAATTATTACACTTTTGGATTCCAGAATAATATAATTGGGCTAATACCTGAAGGATACTTAACTGAAGAACAATTAATAGAACAATCCTTTGCATCTATGCCAGAGGGACTATTTACAATTCAGTCTATTTATCCATTCAGGTTAGAGGAAGGCATCTGAAAAATTGAAGAAGCCTCTCTAGTATTTGATCAGCCGATAAAAGATCAAGAATAGCCCAATACCCAGCATCATGGGGGCAATATAAATTATAATCAAGGGGACCTCACCTCTAGGTTGGAAGAAGCCTATGAAATAGGACAGCCTGAAATCTTTCCAGCATTTCAGCAAATAGTTGAAGAGCAAATTTCCTTAGCTAATGGCTGTTCCAGTGATGATGAACGCAGAGAGCTGTGAGAACTCTTGATGGAGTACAAGGATATTTTTGCTAGGGATTCTTATGACTGAGGGACTACAGACTTGCACATTGCAAGAATCCAAACAGATCACAATGCACAGACTTCCTTTAGCCTCATATGATTCTCTCGCAGAAATCATAAGGAACCTGGAAGAAAGAGGTATTATCAGACAGGTGCACAGCTCTTATAACAATCCTATTCTAGGTGTTCTTAAGCCCAATGGACAATGGCGTTTGTGTGCGGGCTTAAGACAGCTAAAAAAATGAGTGTTCATGTCTGACTGGCCTGTGCCATATATTGACCAGTGCCTAGTACAGATGAAGGGATCCAAAATATTCATTGCCATTGATTGTGCACAGGGATATTGGACCATAAAGGTACATGAGGAGGACCAGTATAAGCTGGCATTCTCATTCCAAAAGGTCCAGTATGCATTCCAGAGACTTCCATTTGAATACATAAATTCTGGACATTAATTTGCTGTATTCATGCATGAGGCTATGCCTGATGCACTGGAAAGGGGGACCTTATCTTACGTTGATGATGTTTTAATTAAAAGCACAAAGTTTGAAAAACACATCACAGAACTTAAACACATCCTCATCCAACTTAAAAGGGCAGGTGTCAAATGATCCCTACAAAAAGCTCAATGGTGCCGCACTCGTGTAAACTTCTTGGGACATGAAGTTACTTCTGAAGGGCTAAATCCTCAGAAGAAAAATGTGAAGGCTGTAATACATTTTAAAAACCCAAGTAATTTAAAGGAAATTAGATCATTCCTGGGTATGAAAAATTATTCTTGCAAATTTATTGATAATTATGCAGAATTAGCTAAACCACTGCTACTTCTTCTAAAGAAGGATGTGAAATGGCACTGGAGTGAGACTCAAGAGACAGCCATCAGAGAGCTGAAGAGGAAACTCACTCAAGCACCTTGCTTAGCGTATCCTGAAGGTGGTAAACCTTTCTTCTTAGAAACAGGTTACACAGATATAAGCATGAATGCTGTTTTATACCAAAAGCATGATAATGTAAGCAAAGTCATTCCTTATGAGAGCAAAACTCTATCCCCAGTAGAAATAAAATTTACTGATTGTGAAAAAGCCCTCTTATCTACTGTATGGGCTCTACAAAATTTCCGCAGCTATATACAAGATGAAAATATTGTTGTAGAAACGGCCCACCAGCCTTTGCTATATCTGCAAAGTGAGAGAATAAGAGAGGGGAACTTGTCTAATAGCCACATAACAGACTCTTTCCTTAAAAGGCTGGCCTTTAGAAATTTGCTACAAGCAGAATAAAAAGAATCCAGTCGCACAGGGGCTTGCTGAGCTCCATGACTGTACTGCTAAGGACCATGGGGAAGAGTTATTAGAAGATGATTTCCTGGGGGAAAAATTCCTTTCCCCATATAAAATGTACAATTAGGACCATTGTCAAACATTACCTTACTAGTCGCTGGAATTGGTATAACTTGGGCAAATGGATTCCCCAATATTTCTGTAGGTTTTAACATTGGACCAAGATTCAGTCAAGTTGCAGAACTAACTGGTGTTCTAAAAACCATTGAGATGGCTATTGAACTCAGTATTCATGAATTTGTGATCATTACTGACTCAAATTACATGCGTGACAGTTTTGTTGAATACCTGCCAACTTGGAAAAGAAATGGCATGCAGAAACGTAACAACAAACCAGTAAAACATGGCAAGTTGTTCTGCGAGATTGATAATCTGGTGGTATCCAATGATTTAGCCATACACTGGAAAAAGACCAAGGGTCATTCCAGGGTTCTAGGTCCTGATAAGAAAGACACTGATCTTGCGGATTCATTAGCCAAACAAGGAGCCATAACTGGAGAACTGCTTAATATTGACCACTTAATGGGTGCAATTCAGGTAGAAGCCATTACCAGAAACCAGGCTAAACAACAGAGTTAGCCTAACTTGGTACAATAGAGTCAGGATTCTCCTAGTGAGGACCTGATCACTAGTCAAAAAGAAGACCCCATTGTAGGCATCTTCTATAAACACATAGAAGATCCTGAAAGCAACCCCCTCTCCAAAGATGATTATATTGGCAAGGAAGATCTTAGAATCTTAATAAAGTACAGGTCACAATTCAAGTTACAGGATGGTTTGTTAATTAGAACCTCCAAAACTGGCATCCAGTAATGGGTGGTACCCACCAAGTTTAGAGGTATCATGCTTTAACCTGCCCATGATGCTCCCACATCTGGTCATCGTGGTGCCAAACTCACGTATGAAATATTGCGTGATTACGCCTTTTGGCCACACATGTTGAAAGATGTTCAAACTTACTGTCAAGGTTGTTTAATCTGTCCACAGTTCCAGCCCACGGCACCAACGCGTAGAGCACCATTGCAGAAAAGGGGGATGGTAATGCCATGGTCAGATATACAAATTGATTTTATTGGTCCAGTAACTAGGTCATCAAAAGGTAACAAATACATGTTAACAGTGACATGTCTGTTCACTAAATGGGTAAAGTGCATCAGTGCACCTAAGAATAGTGCTGAAACATGCGGAGCATTGCTCATCAACCACGTGTTTTCCAGATTTGGTATGCCCCAAAGAATCAAGTCCAATCGGGGAACCCACTTCAATAGCGAAGTGATGACCAAAATGTGGAAAATACTAGGGATTAAAAGAAAGCTCCATATTGTATATAGAGCTGCCTCAAGTGGTGGTGTAGAGTGTTACAACCAATCCATTGTAAAAATCCTCAAAAAGTTTGTGAGTGAGATGGGTAAAGACTGGTATGTAAAATTACCTCTAGTCCTAATGGCATTAAGAGCAACTCCAAGTAGTGCTACCAAGATGTCACCTTTTGAATTGATGACTGGTAGAAGAATGGTTCTACCTCTGCATCTACTGTACCGTACATCAGACCAGAATTTGATAAGTGCTGCCAATATGCATCAATATGTGGAGAACCTAAGAAAGCACCTGCAATATGCCTTTGCATTTGCTCAAGGGTACTTAGAGAAATCCACAACTGCCACTAAAACCTATAATGATCTCAAAACATCCAAAAAGGAATATGAAATAAATGATAAAGTTTATCTCTATTACTTTGGAAGAGATCAGGTTAAGGAGAAGAAATTTCTTCCATCATGGAAGGGTCATTTTTTTCATTACTGACAAAATATCTCCAGTTGCCTATAAAATTAGGATACCCAAAAATTATACTTTTATGGATAAATGGGTCCATGCCATCCTAGATCCCAAGTACAAGTCATAGAGGGAGAATGAAATGTCATATCCCCAAATGCACTAAAAGAAATATTGTAGTTTAAAGTTGCCTAACTAATGAGCACAAGGGCTAAAAAATAACTCTCTTCATAGAAGACTGTCTATGATGCATACTGTCAATACACTCACCAAGTATCACTGACTGTAAGCCAATTCCAATACATTTGTCCTACATCCATTGAAAATTGGAAGGGGGAATTATGTCAGTGTACCTGTAAGTGACATTAAATAAACTACAGATATATAATAGATATTTAATATTTCATTTTGTAGCTAAAAATCCAATGCGATATGAGATGTTCTTGGCTGGGTGAGGCACTCCCCTTCTTCTTGCTCTGAAACATTTGGTCTAATTAGATCAGGCAGTTATTTTCAAAGAAGATGTCACCATGTGGCTGCTCTGTTGATTTATTATCTGCCCAAGATAATAATACACTTATCAGACCCCTGTAAATAAACAGACATTATGTCTGAGGATTTCTGTTTGAAACTTAATTAGATTCAGAAAAAAACAGTTTTTAGCTGAAGAAATGACAAGTCTTGTGGGAAAGTGACCATTCACAATTTGATGCAAATTGGTACCTGCGATGTTAGATAAACATCTGTACTGGCTATCAGAGACACATGTTTTGCATTATAACTTCAATTCATTTTGAATTACAACTTGGGTTTAAATATCAAACATTAAATATATGCCTTAGACTGTATTAAATGTCTATATATGGATCTGGGGAAATTCAATTAAGATTGTCTATTTGTATAAAGGTAACATATTAGATAAGTGTATGCTGGAATTAAATAAGTGGCAATACAGTCAATTTTAAAATGTCCAATTTTAATAACCTATTTCTTTACATCTTTCAGGCATCTAAGAAGTACATATATAATTGGTATTTTAAATAATATCCTGTGTATTTTGTACTCTCAAAGAGAGATATACAGATATGAAATGTTAATCTGTATGGGATAGTAATCCAATATAGATTAATTATATGAAAACAGCATGTTTGCTGATCTCAAGGTATGTATTATTGGTGTGATCGCTAGAAACATGCTTATATTTAGTATTGGAGTAATCAGAAAAATGACATTATATTATCCCATCTATAATTAAAATTCTAACGGCTAGATTTAGAGTTTTGTCTGTAAGGACCCGCGTAGCTAACGCCGGCTTTTTTCTGGCCGCACCATAAAAATAACTCTGGTATTGAGAGTCCACATAAAGGCTGCGTTAGGCTCCAAAAAAGGAGCGTAGAGCATATTTAACGCAGCTTCAACTCTCGATACCAGAGTTGCTTACGCAAGCGGCCAGCCTCAAAAACGTGCTCGTGCACGATTCCCCCATAGGAAACAATGGGGCTGTTTGAGCTGAAAAAAACCTAACACCTGCAAAAAAGCCGCGTTCAGCTCCTAACGCAGCCCCATTGTTTGCTATGCGGAAACACTTCCTACGTCTGCACCTAACACCCTAACATGTACCCCGAGTCTAAACACCCCTAACCTTACACTTATTAACCCCTATTCTGCCGCCCCCACTATCACTGACCCCTGCATATTATTATTAACCCCTAATCTACCGCTCCGGACACCGTCGCTACTTACATTATCCCTATGTACCCCTAATCTGCTGCCCTAACATCGCCGACCCCTATATTATATTTATTAACCCCTAATCTGCCCCCCACAACGTCGCCTCCACCTGCCTACACTTATTAACCCCTAATCTGCCGAGCGGACCTGAGCGCTACTATAATAAAGTTATTAACCCCTAATCCGCCTCACTAACCCTATAATAAATAGTATTAACCCCTAATCTGCCCTCCCTAACATCGCCGACACCTAACTTCAATTATTAACCCCTAATCTGCCGACCGGAGCTCACCGCTATTCTAATAAATGTATTAACCCCTAAAGCTAAGTCTAACCCTAACACTAACACCCCCCTAAGTTAAATATAATTTACATCTAACGAAATTAATTAACTCTTATTAAATAAATTATTCCTATTTAAAGCTAAATACTTACCTGTAAAATAAATCCTAATATAGCTACAATATAAATTATAATTACATTGTAGCTATTTTAGGATTAATATTTATTTTACAGGCAACTTTGTAATTATTTTAACCAGGTACAATAGCTATTAAATAGTTAAGAACTATTTAATAGTTACCTAGTTAAAATAATTACAAAATTACCTGTCAAATAAATCCTAACCTAAGTTACAATTAAACCTAACACTATACTATCATTAAATTAATTAAATAAAATACCTACAAACACCTACAATTAAACCTAACACTACACTATCAATAAATTAATTAAATACAATACCTACAATTACCTACAATTAAACCTAACACTACACTATCAATACATTAATTAAATACAAAACCTACAAATAACTACAATGAAATAAACTAACTAAAGTACAAAAAATAAAAAAGAACTAAGTTACAAAAAATAAAAAAATATCTACAAACATAAGAAAAATATTACAACAATTTTAAACTAATTACACCTACTCTAAGCCCCCTAATAAAACAACAAAGCCCCCCAAAATAAAAAATGCCCTACCCTATTCTAAATTACTAAAGTTAAAAGCTCTTTTACCTTACCAGCCCTGAACAGGGCCCTTTGTGGGGCATGCCCCAAGAAGTTCAGCTCTTTTGCCTGTAAAAAAAACATACAATACCCCCCCAACATTACAACCCACCACCCACATACCCCTAATCTAACCCAAACCCCCCTTAAATAAACCTAACACTAAGCCCCTGAAGATCTTCCTACCTTATCTTCACCATACCAGGTTCACCGATCGGTCCTGAAGAGCTCCTCCGATGTCCTGATCCAAGCCCAAGCGGGGGGCTGAAGATGTCCATGATCCAGTAGAAGTCTTCACCCAAGCGGGGCAGAAGAGGTCTTCCATCCGATTGAAGTCTTCATCCAGACGGCATCTTCTATCGACATCCATCTGGAACGGAGCGGCAGCATCCTGAAGACCTCCGACGCGGAACATTCATCCTGGCCGACGACTGAACGACGAATGACGGTTCCTTTAAATGACGTCATCCAAGATGGCGTCCCTCGAATTCCGATTGGCTGATAGGATTCTATCAGCCAATCGGAATTAAGGTAGGAATATTCTGATTGGCTGATGGAATCAGCCAATCAGAATCAAGTTCAATCCGATTGGCTGATCCAATCAGCCAATCAGATTGAGCTCGCATTCTATTGGCTGTTCCGATCAGCCAATAGAATGCGAGCTAAATCTGATTGGCTGATTCCATCAGCCAATCAGAATATTCCTACCTTAATTCCGATTGGCTGATAGAATCCTATCAGCCAATCGGAATTCGAGGGACGCCATCTTGGATAACGTCATTTAAAGGAACCGTCATTCGTCGTTCAGTCGTCGGCCAGGATGGATGTTCCGCGTCGGAGGTCTTCAGGATGCTGCCGCTCCGTTCCAGATGGATGTCGATAGAAGATGCCGCCTGGATGAAGACTTCAATCGGATGGAAGACCTCTTCTGCCCCGCTTGGATGAAGACTTCTACCGGATCATGGACATCTTCAGCCCCCCGCTTGGGCTTGGATCAGGACATCGGAGGAGCTCTTCCGGACCGATCGGTGAACCTGGTATGGTGAAGATAAGGTAGGAAGATCTTCAGGGGCTTAGTGTTAGGTTTACTTAAGGGGGGTTTGGGTTAGATTAGGGGTATGTGGGTGGTGGGTTGTAATGTTGGGGGGGGGGTATTGTATGTTTTTTTTACAGGCAAAAGAGCTAAACTTCTTGGGGCATGCCCCGCAAAGGGCCCTGTCCAGGGCCGGTAAGGTAAAAGAGCTTTTAACTTTAGTAATTTAGAATAGGGTAGGGCATTTTTTATTTTGGGGGGCTTTGTTGTTTTATTAGGGGGCTTAGAGTAGGTGTAATTAGTTTAAAATTGTTGTAATATTTTTCTTATGTTTGTAGATATTTTTTTATTTTTTGTAACTTAGTTCTTTTTTATTTTTTGTACTTTAGTTAGTTTATTTCATTGTAGTTGTTTGTAGGTTTTGTATTTAATTAATGTATTGATAGTGTAGTGTTAGGTTTAATTGTAGGTAATTGTAGGTATTGTATTTAATTAATTTATTGATCGTGTAGTGTTAGGTTTAATTGTAGGTAATTGTAGGTATTTTATTTAATTAATTTAATGATAGTATAGTGTTAGGTTTAATTGAAACTTAGGTTAGGATTTATTTTACAGGTAATTTTGTAATTATTTTAACTAGGTAACTATTAAATAGTTCTTAACTATTTAATAGCTATTGTACCTGGTTAAAATAATTACAAAGTTGCCTGTAAAATAAATATTAATCCTAAAATAGCTACAATGTAATTATAATTTATATTGTAGCTATATTAGGATTTATTTTACAGGTAAGTATTTAGCTTTAAATAGGAATAATTTATTTAATAAGAGTTAATTAATTTCGATAGATGTAAATTATATTTAACTTAGGGGGGTGTTAGTGTTAGGGTTAGACTTAGCTTTAGGGGTTAATACATTTATTAGAATAGCGGTGAGCTCCAGTCAGCAGATTAGGGGTCAATAATTGAAGTTAGGTGTCGGCGATGTTAGGGAGGGCAGATTAGGGGTTAATACTATTTATTATAGGGTTAGTGAAGCGGATTAGGGGTTAATAACTTTATTATAATAGCGGTGCGGTCCAGTCGGCAGATTAGGGGTTAATAAGTGTAGGCAGATGGAGGCGACATTGTGGGGGGCAGGTTAGGGGTTACTAAATATAATATAGGGGTCGGCGGTGTTAGGGGCAGCAGATTAGGGGTACATAAGGATAACGTAGTTGGCGGTCGGCAGATTAGGGGTTAAAAAAATTTAATCGAGTGTCGGCGATGTGGGGGGACCTCGGTTTAGGGGTACATAGGTAGTTTATGGGTGTTAGTGTACTTTAGAGTACAGTAGTTAAGAGCTTTATGAACCGGCATTAGCCCAGAAAGCTCTTAACTACTGACTTTTTTCCTGCGGCTGGAGTTTTGTCGTTAGAGTTCTAACGCTCACTTCAGCCACGACTCTAAATACCGGAGTTAGAAAAATCCCATTGAAAAGATAGGATACGCAATTTACGTAAGGGGATCTGCGGTATGGAAAAGTGAGCGTTAGACCCTTTTTTGAGTGACTCCAAATACCAGAGTTAGCCTAAAACCAGCGTTAGGAGCCTCTAACGCTGGTTTTCACGGCTAACGCCAAACTCCAAATCTAGGCCTCTGTGATTAATGCAATAAGTTATAGTATGTTAAATAATCATTATATAGTGAGATATTTGGATAAGCAGTGATTGATGGTGAGACTGTATTTGCTGGTTGTCTGCTGCCCCCTAGGAGATTGGAACTGGTATGACAGCTAAAAAATTGTCTTTTAGAACACATACAGTGCCAGTGAGGGCGGTGTCTCCCAAAATAATCTATGAGATATTCAGATCCACGAGCCAATCACAGACAAGCATCCAAAGGACATATCATATCGTTTCACCAATGATTAAGATAATATAAGCTGATTGCAAGAGGAGAGAGGGGCTGCTGACTTTTTGCTGAATTCTGAACTGATAACTGGATGCGTTGGCAAAGTGGGCTACTTTTTCTTATCCACATTGCAAATACCCTTATTTTTATATGAGGTGAAACAAGGAATATTGGAATATTAAATTGGCTCATGTTGGTAATGTATGAATTCTATAATTTGATATTTTAAAGCAAATACATTCATTATTGCTAAAATCAAAGGTATTCTAAGACTATAGTCAAATTGTAGTTAGTAATTTTAAAAGGGTATTTTGTATTTTAGCTTACATTCATAGTCTTGTATAGTTTTAAGCTTGCCTTTTGTATGCTAAGTAATTTATCTTTGCAAATATATAAATATATTTTAGAATTTGTCTTAATTGTAGATAATTAAGAATTCATTTCAGCTTAGATAAATTGGCATATAAACTGGCTGTTTACATTTAGAATATATATATCTTCTGGTGTTTTAATTAGAATGAATAGAATAATTTGTGGGCTAAATAATTAAAGTATAGTTGTATGGAAGTTAGTGACCAATACTGTGATATTTCATTGTGGTATTTTAATGAAATTCAATTGCGAATAAGGTAACTTTTTTTTTTTAACAAGTTTTTATTGAAGTATACAGACAAGAGGATACAACAAAATAGACATCTCTCAGCTATGTAATGTTCACGGGCTTAGTTGCCAGTCAAACCAAGATAACAAACAGAACAAGTAACAAAGCATAGAAATAAAGTCATTGTAACAGGCTGAGTCCAATGAATGTAGCAGATGGAGCGGCTTAATGTTATGTGGCAGTTCTTATTTTCACCGCTCCATTAACAGTTATGAATCGTGTCATATCCTCAAGCTAGAAGAAAAAAAGTGTTTACTTTTTTTTAAAATAAGAATATAATAATTTTGCATAATACCGGTGAGTAATTACTTTTTCTTTTTTATCCCAGAAGAGTCTGGAGGAAAAGTACAATTAAGGGGAAGCAAATAGTAAATAGAGAGAAGAGTGAGGAGGAGAGAGAGAAGAAAGAGGAAAAAAAAAAAAAAAGAAGGGAGGGGGGAGGGAGAGGGGAGGCAGGGAGGGAAAGGTAGGGAGGAGGGAAAGGGAGTCAGATCTGTCCACAACGATTGGTGGGAAGCGAGCTAACAGCATGTTCCCTAGATCGTGCCATTCCAGTATGCTAGCATCAGCTCATGATGGTCTAGTTTGTGCACTTTTAGATAATGATATGTTTCTAGTATTAGTAGGTCATCTACCTGACTTCTCCATTCTTGTTCAGTAGGAAGTATCTGAGATTTCCAATGCTTTGGAATGAGTTTTTTAGCCGCTGTCAGCATTAACAGCAGTAATGCCTGTTTGCCCTGACCTTCTAGGCGGGGAAGGGAGCAGAACAATAGTGTCTCGGGGGCAGGGGGTATTAGTATGCCTAATATTTCAGATATTGTTTTAAATACTGCTGACCAGTAGCCCGATAGGAGTGGGCATCCCCACCAAATATGGAGAAGGGAGCCCTCCTCCCCGCAGCCCCTCCAGCAGGTGTTTATCAGGCTTGGAAACATTTTGCTTAGTCTTTTTGGTGTCAAGTACCAGCGACTTATGAGCTTTAATTGGATTTCTTGTATTTTGGCCGAGATTGAGGAGGATTTGTTTGATCGAAATGCTTTAAGCCATGTCTCATCGTCTATGTCCAAGCCTAACTCTCTCTGCCATGCAATTGTGTATGAGGGAAGTGTGGTGCTAGAGCTTTTAACCGTTATTTTATATAGCTTGGAGATCAGGTGTTCAGGACAGTCAGTTTGTATGCACAGGTTTTCAAAGTAAGTTGGTTCCCGACCGAGGTCTTGTCTATGTTTGTGATGAGAAATATAGTGTATCAATTGGTTATAATGGAGCCATGAGGAGAAAATCTCCCCGTGGGATTCCGCTAGAGTTGCTTGTGTTTTCAACTTGCCTCCATCCAAGACAAACCTAATGGAGCCTGTCCTGAGAGGATATGGGAAGAGGATTTTATGTCTAAGTCTATGTTAAGGTATGTCTGTATTCTCTAAGAGCGGGGAGAGTGGTGCAGTTCTAGAGGAGATGTGGGCGCTGGTGGCCAAAAGTTTGTCCCATTCAGATAAGATGTTTGCAGTAATAAGGTAGTGTTGTATGTTTTTGGGCCTCTGTGGAGGTGTCCATGCCAGTGTTGCTATGTTGTTGAGCTTAAGAATGTCCCTGTCGATACGTATCCACATCTTATTGTCAGTGTTGTGAGCCCACTCTACTATGTGTCTAAGCGCTATTGCATGTTTGTAAGCCAAAAGGTTCGGGACACCCAGCCCTCCGTAGTCTCTTGGTAGGTATTGTGTTTTTTTTGGAACTCTAGGTCTGGTGCCTGCCCATATATATTGTTCCAAAACCTTTTGAAGTTGAGAGATATAATTATCGTGAAGTGGGATAGGGAGGGCTTGTATCAAGTATAGAATCTGAGGGAGGACATTCATTTTCACTACTCCTATCTTGCCTAACCAAGAGAGGGGTTTATTCCTCCAAGAGGACAAATCTCTGGCAATGTCAGTCTTTAGAGAGTTGTAGTTATGTTTGATTAGGTCATGAGTTGATGTAGTCAGTTGTATCCCTAGATATTTTAATTTGTGTTGGGCCAGGGGGATTCCATAGGTGTCTCTAATGTTATGTATTATTTGGGGGGGAGTATTGATATTTAGAAGTTCGGATTTTGAGATGTTCAGTTTGAAATTAGATACTCTACCATAAGCGTCTAGCTCCGACAACAATTCTGGGACGGAGCTGCTTGCTTCAGTCAAAGTGAAAAGGATGTCATCGGCGTAAAGCGCCTGCTTATGTTCTGATTGGCCTATCTTAAGTCCCTTGATGTGGTTGTTATTTCTGATCTTTTGGGCCAGGATTTCAATAGAAATGGCGAAGAGTAAAGGTGATAGGGGACAACCCTGTCTAGTGCCATTGTTAATGGAAAAGGGCTCGGACAGGGTGTTATTTACCCTAATCCTTGCGTTAGGGTTGGAATATAAGGTGAAGGTCATGTTAAGAAATGGTTCTGGGAGTCCCATTTCGACCATAGCCCTGCGCAGGAAAGGCCAGCGGACACGGTCGAAGGCCTTCTCCGCATCAGACGAGAGAAGAACCAGGGGTGTGTTTGATGCTTTGAAATAATTTATTAAGTGGATGGTTTTTATAACATTATCTCGGGCTTCTCGCCCTGGAATAAAACCTACTTGGTCAGAAGACACCAGGCCGGGGAGGTATTTGTTTAATCTATTCGCTAGAATTTTAGCCAGTATTTTCATGTCCGCGTTTATTAAGGAGATGGGTCTGAAATTTGCAGGAGACGTGGGAGGTTTGCCATGTTTAGGGATCATATGAGCCTCAAGGAGGTTTCTAGATAGAGAGGGGTCATTTCTTAGGTTATTAAACAGGGCTAGGAGGTGTGGGGCCAGTATCCCTACAAACTTCTTATAGTATCCGATCGTAAAACCGTCTGGCCCTGGGCTCTTACCCGATGGGGAGTCTTTGATAGCTAGGCATATTTCCTCTATTGTGATAGGTCGTGCCAGGTAATCCTTCCCCTCTACGTCTAGTGACGGCAAGTCTAGCCCTAGAAAGTAAGTGTCTAGGCGGTCCCTATCTAATATGGGAGACTTGTCGTCTAACGCAGTGACGTCTGGAATTGGAATGTTATATAGTGAGTTGTAATACTGTCTGAAGGCGGAGGCAATCTGTTTGTTATTTTTGATTGGGTGGCCCTCTGGGGAATGTAGTGTGTGGATATAGGAGGCAAGTTGCCTCCTCCGCAGACACCGTGCCAGGAGTTTCCCCGGCTTGTCCCCGCCTTCATAGTAGAACTGCCTTAAATGTAAGGCATTACGCTGATGAATAGTTGTCAGGTGGGCTTTGAGGTCTGTTCTGGCTTTAAGGAGGTCTTCTCTGAGAGTGCCATTAGATAAATTTTGTTTGTGAGCTTTTTCAAGCGTGTTAAAGTTGCTGTTAAAGGAAAAATATTCTATGATATCTCTCTCGAGTTCTGTTAGCGCAATAGGATCATCCAAGAGGGATTCATCCAGTCTCCATATTTTAGTAATGATAGGGAGGTCAGGCCATAAGATGGAGCAAGTGACAGGAGCGTGGTCTGTCCAGGTTATGTGGCCAATCTCACATTGGTTAGTCAAAGCAAGTCCATTTGCGTTAGTATATGGTCAATCCAAGTGTAGCAGTCATGCGGGGGCGAGTAAAAAGTGTAATATTTAGTCAGAGGGTGTAAAGTCCTCCATATGTCGTGAAGAGCGAGTTTGGAGAAAGTATGTTTAGCTGCTCGTAGGACGGATTTGGGGACAGACGAGACTCCCTTAGAAGAGTCTAGTTCGGGGTCAAATGCTAGATTAAAATCTCCTGCCAAAAACAGTGTGCCTTTAACCTGGTCTAATACCAGGTTTGATATTTTTTTGAAGAAGGGGATATGAGTCTGGTTCGGTGCGTAAATGTTCAGCAGTGACAATTATTGCCCATAAAGATATCCCGTCAGCAAGATATAGCGGCCCTCTGGGTCTTTGTCAATTTGAGATATTTGGAGCGGGAGGGATTTGTGGATCAGGATGCCCACCCCTCCTTTTTTTTGGGGACCTGAGGCGAAGAAAGTCATAGAAAACTGGGGAGTGTTCCATCTGGGTTCCCTGCCCCTTTGGAAGTGTGTCTCTTGTACCATGATAATTTGGCTCCCCAATCTAGTGAGCTCTTTATATGCAATTGACCTTTTACCTGGGCTATTAAGTCCTTTCACATTTATTGTTGTCAGTCTTAGAGAGTGGTCTTGAAACCTACTAGTCTTACCCGCCATTTTCGTGTGGGCTAGGGAAGGGGGTAGAGGGAGAAGGGTGGGTAACAAAAAAAAAAAAAAGGGAAGTGAGCTAAAGTAGAGAGAAGAGACGACACTGATAGAGGAGAGTGGAGAGAGGGGAGTAAGTGCTTAATAAGGTTGAGGATGAGAGGAGCGCACACCTAGGGTGTACCAAGAGAAGGGGTGCGGGAATGCTATATAAAATAGCAGAAAAAGGTACTAGTGGAAAGAAGTGCAAAGGGGAAGTATCTCCCTTTCCAGCAAAAAAAAAAGGGATACATTTATATTGGTCTTAAGTCTAATAGGCACGCAACTTGAGTCATGAGGGGAGGAGGGGGGTTTAGGGTCAACATGTATAAAAATGAATGTAAGGGGGGAAGCCTAAGAAGAGCCAATAGGTTTCTTTGAGATCTGTTGCATCCCTATGCCCACACAGGCATTGTCTATGTTACAGCCTTGTGGGATCTGAATGTGGGCATGATAGTTAAAAGAAGAAGTGATTCTCCTATTAGCGGAAATATGTCCTGGTTGTGTTGTGTAGTGGGGATGTTTGTGTTTAATTCTAGAGGTAGTGTAAGAATGGTGGAATCTTGTGCTAAGGATTAAGATGTTATGCAAGACAATATTTCACACTGGTTATTGGAGGGTACAGAACATTAGCATTGTTAACTTAAGCTAGATGCATTTCTAATCCTTTAAGATACACAGAGAGAAACTTACAAAACCATACTTAACAAAATGTCTTCCAACCTTGTGAACCTAAAGTGAAAACAACTTAAAACCGCAAACAGGATCAAGTGACAAAAACAGTAGTACATGTACATTTATAGAATTCAAATGAGAACAAACAAGACAATTTCAAATGATCAACTTGTAAGCTAAGAGCATTTATAAAAGGATACTGTCTCAATGGAAGAGTGAGTTTGTACGCTCTTTATGTTGGAAGAGTTATCATCCAGTCTGTGGGTGCCACACAAAGGCCCAAACTTGTAAGGACAGGGCCAGCGATCTGGTTCCGTCCCTGTCCAGGCAATGACGTCTCATCTTTGTGTGCAGGTGTAGACCTGATTTATGTGCAGAGAGGGAAAAGAGATGGAGGGTCCAGTCAGTGTGTATCATCTCCTGCTGAAGAAGGCCCCGCAATGATTCGGGGTGTCAGGGTGATACGAGCAGAGTCAGGAGGTTCTGTCGCCGTATGAGGAATGGAGAGTTCCTTGTAGAAGGCTTCAGTGTCATCTCCAGGTCTGTAGGTCATCGTTTTGTTGTTGTTTGAAACGATCAGGGACACCGGGAACCCCCATCTGTATTGAAATTTGTGGCTCCTGAGGGTAGTTGTAATGTGGGCTAGTTCACGTAGTTTCTGGAGAGTTGCTTGCGATAGATCAGAGAACAGTGAGATTTCTTCCCCGGCATGGAAAATGGGGTGATTAGCTCTAGCACATCGTAAAAGCTCCTCTTTATCTTTGTATCTTGTGAACTTAACTATTATATCCCTGGGTGGGGCTTTAGGAGGAGGTTTAGGCCTTATGGCCCTGTGAGCCCTTTCAATAGGAATGTCGTCTGCAGATGGGTCCTTTCTTATAATTTTGAATAGGGCTTGCAAATAACCCTCTATGGCTGGAGGAAAAACTGTCTCTGAAACGCCCCTTATCCGCAAATTGTTGCGGCGACACCTGTTTTCTAGGTCTTCTAGCTTGTCAGCAAGAGTATTAATCCCGCAGTCCTGCTCCAGAATATGAGTTGAAGTTTTTTGAAGATTGCATTCTATGGACTCCTGTTTTTCTTCTAAAGTTATCACCCTTTGGTCAAGTGCCCCAATGTCTTTTCTCAAGTCACCAAATAAACTTCTCATCTCCTGCATAACTTCCTTAATGTCTTCTTTAGAAGAAAGATGCATGATATCATTTTTAGTAAGATATGTGGTGTTTGGGATATCTGCGGAGTGAGTGGGGTGTGCCATAGGTAATGAGGAGGTTAAGGTATCTTCTAGGCAAGTGGGTGTGATGGTCTCTGCAGGTTTAAGATAGTGACTGAGGGTTTTAACGGAATTCAGTTTGTCTGGCTTGGTCTGTCTTTTGCAAGGCATTACATAAGTGTCCAATAAAGTCTGTGAATATGGCGGGTTCAAGAAGTGCTCACTTTGTGTAAACCGAACTGTCCTTTTAAAGAAATAAAGCTTGTGCAACAAGTTGTTGTGCCTTAGGCCCTCTGTTTAGAGAAAGAAAGTATAGATAAATGTAAAGCAGGCTACTTCACTACGTTACAGGAATTGTCTGCTGAAAATACCAATTCCTATGGTGGCATTTGGGATGCGATTATGTGTGACATGAGCGGTGTGCCCCTGACTGACCTCCGCTTCAACACTATTTAATGAACCATGTTAAAAAGCATCAGTAATAAAAGACTATATATAAAAAATGTAAAAAGCACATATAAATAAAATTACAAATACAGGAATATCTTACAGAAGCGGCTCAAAGGGCCAAAGCTGATAATTACAATAAAAACAGAGGTAATAACAGGTGATCAGTGTGAGTGGTACACCAGAATAAGAGTGTATACTAATAAAACAGAATTAGCCTAAGTACAACTGTAGCAAGTGCATCAAGCATAAAACTAATAAACAATAATACAAACAATAGTGTTCAAAATTAGTGTTACAAAAATAGTGTTCCAAAAAATAGAAAAATGCACTGCAGTGCAAAAAAAGGGGGGGTAGCAAAATAATTGTATAGATACAATCAAATAGTGAGTGAGTGCAAATGGATATAAAAATGCTAGCTACTTAATCCAGTGAGGTTGAGATATAATTAAATAAAATACACAATATGCAATAACATAAAAAATAAAATACACAATATGCAATAACATAAAAAATAAAATATAAAATATAATCCAAAAAAGTGTTCAAAAAGTTGATCAACAAATGTTAGTGAAGAACAAAAATAAGTCAATCAAAACTAAAAAATGGAAAAAATGGGTGATGAAAAGCAAGGTGAAAGTGAGGAAATTGATTCCTTCCAATGTTAGTTACTTTAACAGATCCAAATTCCTGAGTGTGGTTGCTGAAGTAGCTGATTGGATCCTAGCACCTGTCAGCTGCTCCTATGGTATCCTAAAAAGTGTCCCTGTAAAAAAAGAAATTCACAACATAGTGTATCCAATATGAGAATGAAGTAAAGATTAAAGTTAATCTTTACTTCATTCTCATATTGGATACACTATGTTGTGAATTTCTTTTTTTACAGGGACACTTTTTAGGATACCATAGGAGCAGCTGACAGGTGCTAGGATCCAATCAGCTACTTCAGCAACCACACTCAGGAATTTGGATCTGTTAAAGTAACTAACATTGGAAGGAATCAATTTCCTCACTTTCACCTTGCTTTTCATCACCCATTTTTTCCATTTTTTAGTTTTGATTGACTTATTTTTGTTCTTCACTAACATTTGTTGATCAACTTTTTGAACACTTTTTTGGATTATATTTTATATTTTATTTTTTATTTTTTATGTTATTGCATATTGTGTATTTTATTTTTTATGTTATTGCATATTGTGTATTTTATTTAATTATATCTCAACCTCACTGGATTAAGTAGCTAGCATTTTTATATCCATTTGCACTCACTCACTATTTGATTGTATCTATACAATTATTTTGCTACCCCCCCTTTTTTTGCACTGCAGTGCATTTTTCTATTTTTTGGAACACTATTTTTGTAACACTAATTTTGAACACTATTGTTTGTATTATTGTTTATTAGTTTTTTGCTTGATGCACTTGCTACAGTTGTACTTAGGCTAATTCTGTTTTATTAGTATACACTCTTATTCTGGTGTACCACTCACACTGATCACCTGTTATTACCTCTGTTTTTATTGTAATTATCAGCTTTGGCCCTTTGAGACGCTTCTGTAAGATATTCCTGTATTTGTAATTTTATTTATATGTGCTTTTTACATTTTTTATATATAGTCTTTTATTACTGATGCTTTTTAACATGGTTCATTAAATAATCTTCTTTTATCTCTATGTGAGTATATTTATCCCTTGGCCTCTTGTTGGCGCTGTATTCACTTCTTACTACTTGTGCATATTTTTTGGAGGTTGGTTAGGATCTCTGTTTGGATACAGCTTGGGGTTTACCTTAGCGCTTGTACACACACCCTTTTTCACTCCGCTTCAACACTGACTTAATGTCCCTTTATAGCTAACAAGTGCCGGGATGGTTAAAAACCAACAGTACATTCAGGCGGGTACTCACTGCGTTTACTGTTTTTTCAGACGCCACTTCACTGGGACAGATGAGGAGCCTGAACGCTCCAGCGTGATTGCCGACAGCCACGTGGTTTCGATATGGCGATCAGGTAGGCCGCAAAGTGTCTGTTAGTGGGCCTGATGAAAGCGCACCTCTCTCTGCAGCAGATTGCTGTGTCTTGTGGTTCCGGCGTTGTGTTTTGCTCCACCAGTGATTTAGTGGGTGTTGGGATGGTCCGGGAATGAGGCCCTTATTATAAGGAGAATGTGCTAATGAGTCTCCGTTCTGATAGATGTTAGGTGTCGCTCCAAAATAGTTTCTGTTTGCACTGGGTGGTAACGGAGGGTGATTCTAGTTGACCCTGTAGGTTTTGGGAAGAAGTTAAGGAAAATTGTGTGTCATTAGAGTGCTTGTAGCCGCAGTAGGAGATAAGAGCTCTTTCAGAAAGCAGCCATCATCCTGCGTGGCTAAGCTCCGCCCCATAAGGTAACTTTTATGATCTTTGCATAGCATATTATAATAGTTTAAACATGTATATTTTGATTCATATCTGGTTTTCTATAAATATAATTCAATGTGTCTATAAATTTTAACTAATATAAAGAATTTAGGAATTTACATAAATTTTATTGTTTGGTATATGCAATTTTTTATTGGGGGTTTATTTTAAATAATCATTATTAAATATATTGTATTATAACCCGGCCATATACTGACATGAATTATTAAATATTAATTTTGACTCTCCTATCTCTTTAAGCAAACAGTATGGCTAAATTATACTACTAGCATTTAATTTGGTTGTTTTGGTGGTTGATCTGAGTGAGCGGAGTTGTGAAAACTGTAAATAGTAATAGCTCTGCCACCAAGTGTCCATAGAATTTTTTTTTCAAATATTCGCAACTATGGAGAAACTGCCAACAGAACAGATAGTTAAAAAATGTTCCCACTCAGAAGATTTTATTAATATTTCTTTAAAAATGTGCTTATACAGTTTATAGAAGCATTCAATGGCAGTAGAGGAGAAAATAGTCAGACAATTATGATTAAATAATATCTAACATGATCCTATTTAACATGGTCTTAGATAGCAATCTAGTGAATTAAAATCCTGGACATATCATGGCCTGGATTTTTCTTGTTTTTTTATCATCATTAAATCTTTGATTTCATAAATCAAGTTACTTCAGGCAAGCCCATGGCTCAGTTCCATGAATGCAAAGGTTACCAATACTCTGTAATAAATTCACTATCATAGGCGCATTTATTTGAATGCGTATTATAAATTGAAATGAAAAGCAATCAAATTTAACGTCGGTTGGCGCAACTGAAGACCATGGTTAAAAGGTTAGGGATAACAAAAACGTTGAACCAAACACAACATAAATACATTAAAAAATACTGTTATACTTATAGAAACACTAGCTGATAAAAATTATTCATAAGAATATTAATAAAAAAGTTATAAGGGTTCAAATGGATATGGTGTATGGCTATGTATTTGACTGCAAAGGCCTATAATATTATAATATATATATATATATATATATATATATATATATATATAATTATTCTATATTAATATTTAATAATGTGTTTTAGTATGTATCTACTGTAAATATTTCACTTACAGGAAAATGTTATGTTAAATATTTATTTGTCGGGTTAGCGCGCATGCAGAATTAGTTAGATTAAGGCATGTTATTGAAATATTAAATATGAAATATTGTAAAAAAAATAATAATTAGGAATAATTATTATAGATGCTGATATATATAAATATATATATATATATATATATATATATATAAATATCATATATAAAACAGTATATAGTAAAATTATAACAGTGTGTATAATCAAACAATAAAAGTGAAAAAAAGAAGGAAATAATACCCTTCAACACTATAAGGTAATGGGATAATATTCAAAAGGTGATCTTCTTCATACCTCAAAGAAAATGGAGAAAAACTTAAAAAAGGATATCCCTTTAAGAATAATAGGAAAACTGCTCACATGTTTTAGAGCTACTATAGCTCTAAGGGATGAGCTCAGTACAAATGGATCCAAGACTATTTGTTGTAGGGGGTTCCAATATTTAATAACAAAAATACAACTGTGTTAAAAACAAAGATTATTTTAAAAGCAAAAGTCCTTGCAAAATAAAAAGGCAATAAATGTACATAGCTTAATTAAAAAAATACTTTATTGCTAAAAAAAATTCTATCCATCATCTGAACCTTCAGTGAGTCATAATCTTTTTTCTGCTGGTGTGTATATATGTGCATTCATGGTAATTTATGTGTTTATATGTGTTTATATGTGTTTATATGTTTGAAAAATGGTGCTGATAGACTAGCTCGACCCGGGGTTGCCACAAACCTTCAATTTGTAAAAAGGACAATATAGGCGAATTGTAATAAAGCGAAGTGCAATAAAATGATGTATGCATGTATATATAAAAACAGTGTCCAATTTACTTCTATTATCAAATTTGCTTTGTTCCATGATATTCTGTGTTTAAGAGATACCCAGGTAGGCATCTAGAGCACTACATGGCAGGGAATAGTGGAAATGGAAAACATTCATGCAAAACTGCTGTCCTGTAGTGCTCAAAAAAATGGGCCGGCTCCTAAGCATATGTCCCTGCTTTTCAACAAAAATACCAACAGAACAAAGAAAAATTGACAAGAGAAGAAAATTAGGAAGTTATTTAAAATCACATGCTCTATCTGAATCATGAAAGTAAATCTTTAGGTTTCCCATTCCTTTAAGATAGCTCATGTCAGGTTAGCGCACATGAAGAATTAATGTACTCCTCTTGGGGTATATGTGCAAACCTGACAGCAGTACATTAATTCTTAATATTTAATATTTCAATAATGTGCCTTAAGATAACTAATACTGCACCGAGTTAGACCTACTTTGTAAAACATGAAGTTTTACATTCAAATGTTCTTCACATAGGAAAAAAATATTGTTAAATATATAATTCTATATATATATATATATATATATATATATATATATATCTCTGATAAAGTTAATGTAAAATATAAATCTATACCTACATATATATTTATATATATATATATATATATATATATATATATATATATATATATGATATGCAGTTATATATAGAACTACAAAATTATTTACAATAAAAATAACATTGTCCTGTATGTGAAGAACATTGGAATGTGAAATGTTAATAACTCCTGTCAGGTTAGCGCACAAGCAATAAGTGTTAGGTTTTATTCTTCTATGCTCTCGATTGAAGTCTATGGGTGAATACATTATCCGAAGTCCTGACGTT
The DNA here is from genome assembly GCF_027579735.1 of Bombina bombina. Lineage (NCBI taxonomy): Eukaryota > Metazoa > Chordata > Amphibia > Anura > Bombinatoridae > Bombina > Bombina bombina. Next base: position 227,632,117 of record NC_069504.1, on the reverse strand, counting down.
AGTGTGCAAAAGTTTTACTTTGGACTTGAGATAGGAGTGCTAACCTGCACATGCAAAAAAATTACTTCTATTGATGTTTAAGCTCGAGCAAGCCATTTATAATTTACCCTATATGGAAACCCAGTAGCATAATATCATTAAGATGTATCCTGAGATATCCTAAAGTTTCAGAAATGATGTTATGGATGTACAGTTGGTGATACCTTTTGTCTATCAGTTTTTAGAATAGGAAAACTGATTCTGAGAGACCAGCCATATGCTTAGCTGTAGCAATGAAACTAAATTGCTCAAGATGAATAAAAGTTTGTCAAGTCCCAATTTTAAAATATTAGCACCAGTTGCAGAAAGATATATCCACTTAAACAATTCAGAAGAATTCCCTTTCGACCACAAAGATACAATACTATGCCAGATGCTAGTTTCCTTAGGGTATTATCATGACAGTGCATGCTTGTGTACCTAGGTTACTTTTTGTACCTTACCAACCAAGCCTGGAGCGTTCTTCTTAATTCCGGCAGCATTATTCTTGTTTCATTCTGTGTGTTCATAGGTTCCAGATGCGAGGGTGGGATTGAACATTAAAGCTTTCTTGCTGTTTGTCTGTAGTATTGCAGATTTCCAAGCTCATGCTTGTTATTTCTACCAAAAAAAATGTATTCCTGCTAAAGGAAAATGTATCAAACCATGAAGGACTTAAACAATCAGTTTGTGATAACTCACTGTGCTATTGGTTTTTATCTGCTAAATATAATACTGAACAACACTAATAAACATTATCATGTTCTTCCCAGCACCAGAAGTTTAGAAGTTACAAATATAGATATTTGAGAATAATATCAATGACATCCGCGTATTATCTAACAGGATTTCAAAATAGTGTACCAGAGAGATTTCAATGCTGTTCAAAATTCTTAAGGATAGACTTTCAAAAAAACCTGGAAGGTGTAACTGATTAATTGTTTAATTAATTACATTTATCCTTTGACTCTTTATAAATCTATTTTAATACAGTCTGTAGTTCTGGCTTTGTGGAAAGGGCCTGCAAAGAAAACCACTATATTTCCTTCTAATACTAAAGATTTCTTTTTGATGATGTTTTATACTTAGAGTTGTTAAGCACATTCACCAGGTAACAATTTACAATACCCAAACTGTAAGTTGTCAATATTAAAAACATCCATAATGTATAAATATTTTAATACTGAAAAACAACTATTTTTACTAAATGTTTACAAATGAATAACTGATAAATAGCCTTTTCTTATATAATTCACGAAACATACATCTGAATTGTAAAATCAGTAAAAATTGCTTTTTTGGACAGCTACCTCCTAATGTGGAAGACTTGAGTTGTCAAAAAAGTGGGTGACATGCCAGGATGCTGATTTTTTGTGTTTTTTTTTACCCTATTCCAGGGACAGTGTTCTCCACATATCGGTTTCCATTTCTGGGACTTTTTTAATATTCCCCTTTGCACCACGACAGAATGGGAGAAAGGATGACATTCTAGCATAACTGCTATAGGGGCCCTCTCAATGTCTTAAATGGTCATATTAAGACCCCGTGTTTTTTTGAATGCATATTTTTCTCTTACTCTAAACAATATTTAAACTTACTTATAAACCTCAAACAATGGACAGCAGCACTTGTACATACCAAGAAGGCACTACATGCATTACACTACAAGTTGTGTTTCAAAGTACTCACTCAATGGCATCTTAGTTCTTTCCAGTTAACTGACCGCTCTGTTGGAGAGGCTGTGTTGATATAAGTTCCCCAGCCCATATTTTGATTGGAAAGCCAAAAGTTTTCTCATTTCTGATACCAACTATGAATATTTATTTACCTTTCTCACTGCAAGCTAGTCTGTTCCATTTCTAAAGGGATATCCACCTCCTCATAGAAAAATTTGTTTCTATCTCTTTATGACTGCAAAATTGGTAATTGCTTGGACTTTGTGCCAACTTCAATCACCTTGCATAAAAGAGGTCCTAAATATCCTGGTATTTCTTGAGTAAATAGAATATGTGTTTCATTACTGTAATTAAATAGCTCTTCGTTGCTTGACATGGGGTCTTTAGGAACAGGCTTGAATGGTTGCTCCCCTAGATACAAAGGATGATCAACAAATATGACTAGCGATTGTTTACTGAGATGACTCTCTCTTCACCGCCTCTTTGTGGGGAGTCTGGGCTTGGATTTAAACAATTAAAGTGCACAACTAATCTGAATTTTATGTGATGAATGCAGGTTCCTTTTTTTTTCCTCAACTAAAGTATATTTTTTATATTGACCTGAAGTATCTTCCAATCCTAATTCTTCTTTTTTGTGGTGCAGATCTAAGTAGGGGATATGACATTGGATTCTAAGGCACAGGATTCTCTGTGAAGATTATATTCTGTTCTTTCTCTTCTGATATTTGTGAAGATTATATAGCATTGGCTTCTAACACAGCTTCAAGCAGGGTAAAAAAGTCTAAGTGTTGAAAAGCCAGAAGATTTATTCCAAAAGTTAAAAAAAGTGAAAGATAAAGCTCTGGTTAAAATGCTCTGATTAAAATGCTTAACGCATTTCAAAGATGTAATCTCAAGAGCAAACAATAAAAGACTTTGTTTGAGCTACTATTTGAATCTTATATAGGACTTCCAAAAGCACATCAGTGTTTATCAATGCCCAGTAGCAACAACAGATCATCCTCAATTTTATAAAAAAATAATATGCAACAACAGAATGTAACTTGAGCTATAATTTTACATTTGGCTGCTTAATCAATCATGAAAGAGGGAATGATTCATTTATGTTTTTAGTGTAAAATATCATTTGGATATACAAGAGCAATGTCAGCAACCTTTTTTAAAACTGTGTTAATGTATTTCTTCACTAAAATGTAACATCTATGTAAATATGCCCCTGCACTCTAGGACTAAAATGTGGTTGTTTTATTTAATTGATCTGTGCTCTTCTCTTACACATTATATTGAACAACTGATGATGGATATTACAGATTAAAGGAACATAGCAGTCAAATTTAAGTTTCATAATTTCATGTAGAAAATATTTAAAAAAGGTCCTTGTTTATTTCTTTCATAAATTTACTTTATTCTCTAGGCATTCATAGCTAATTTTTATAAAAGAATACCTAGGTAGGCTCACGAGCATCCGTGTGTCTTGCACACTTGATGTGTGTCTTGCACACTTGATGTTTATGGCAGTAGTGTTTTATATAAACATTGTTCAGTAAATGATACTGGAAGAAATAGTACGTATATGTATATATATATACAATTCCTCCAATAATGCAGGCACTCACTGGTCTTAGTTAAAATATAATAATTTATTCAGTCCATATAAAAGGTATACATGACGTTTCGGTACATTCCTGTACCTTTATCAAATGTTACCAAAATTCAAAGCACACAAATAACTAAAACCCTGTATATATATATATATATAAAATCTATCACTTGGTAAATAAAGACCTGAACTCCAATCCTCAAATATTTGAGTGAGCAGCCACCAGGGTGCTATATCAAAGATATACAAAAACAGTCACTAATAAGATAGCACTCACTGGGTTTAAAAATAAAACTTAGCTTTTACTGTAGAATTTACAAAGATTAAAACAATCCCATGACGTTTCGGTGCCAACCAGCACCTTTATCAAATGGTTCAAACAGTTCCTTCAGGCAGATGACAAAGCCTGACATCCACAGGGAAAAACAGGTTAAAAACTATGAGACAACGCAGCTTTATATACACATTCTTTCGAGACACAATGTTTTAGGGAACTTTCTGCCTGGGAAACAAACATCAATTTTTCTGGCCGCTGCTACAGCATTGGCTGCAACAATACCTAATTTTTCAGGCATGTGTACAAGCCTAATTTTTGTGGCCTCTGGTGCAGCACTGTGGCTTAAAAAACCAAACCAATAAAAAAGGCAAACAGGGATTAAACTGATAGGAATAGTACTACTTAACACACCACTCCTATCTGGTGGTATATTAGATTGCACGTGCAGTGCCCCAAATTTGAAGTAGGAGGACCGACCAAGCATCTTTTTCCATCTCCCGGTTCCTAAAATCGATGCCATATACACGTCCCCTGATAGGGGACCTAACAGTGATTAAACTGATAGGAATAGTACTACTTAACACACCTTATAATAACGCAGAGAGAGGCAACACAGAGAGAGGAGTCTGAAGAAGAGGAGGTGGAAGACCAAACACAACAGGCGTCCCAGGGGGCTTGTGGCTGGGTGGAGGAAGAGACCTTCAATGACATCAGTGAGAACAAGGGACGGGACATGGCTAGCTTGGTATCCAACCTTGTGCAAATGGGGAGTTTGCGGTTGTGCAAATGGACTGTTTGCGGTTATTTGCGGTGCGTTAAAGGGACAGTCTAGGCCAAAATAAACTTTCATGATTCAGATAGAGCATGTCATTTTAAACAATTTTCCAATTTACTTTTAGCACCAATTTTTCTTTGTTCTCTTGGTATTCTTAGTTGAAAGCTTAACCTAGGAGGTTCATATGCTAATTTCTTAGACCTTGAAGCCCACCTCTTTCAGATTGCATTTTAACAGTTTTTCACCACTAGAGGGTGTTAGTTCACGTATTTCATATAGATAACACTGTGCTCGTGCACGAGAAGTTATCTGGGAGCAGGCACTGATTGGCTAGACTGCACGTCTGTCAAAAGAACTGAAAAAAGGGGCAGTTTGCAGAGGCTTAGATACAAGATAATCACAGAGGTTAAAAGTATATTATTATAAATGTGTTAGTTATGCAAAACTGGGAAATGGGTAATAAAGGGATTATCTATCTTTTAAAACAATAAAAATTCTGGTGTAGACTGTCCCTTTAAACGGGGAGTTTGGTCTGTCACTGTGAAGCGGGCGTAACCCTTACACTACCTGATCGATACAACATCTTACATGATGTTTTAAAGCACGTTATTCCAAACAATTTAGGAATGTTAGGTGATTTATGCCCTTTATGGCTTAAAACCAGACTCTGCATCAACTATGTAATTTTCCGTGGGAGTTTTGCCATGGATCCCCCTCCGGCATGCCACAGTCCAGGTGTTAGTCCCCTTGAAACAACTTTTCCATCACTATTGTGGCCAGAAAGAGTCCCTGTGGGTTTAAAAATTTGCCTGCCCAGGAGGCGGGGCGTAGCCGTGCAGGGACATGGCCGCTTTCTGAAAAGCTCCGTGCATGTCCTGAGTCTCCAACTCATATATCTAAGCCCTAACTGAGGAAAATCTACTACACTTAACATATGTAAAGGTGGAACCTGAAAAGGAACAATTGAGAGCAGTTTCGAAAACTTCCGACCTACCCGCTGAGAGTGCTATGTAATAACAGGAGCCCATTGACACCGGGAAGACAGGCAAGATCAACCACATACCTCCGCAAGACAAACGAGGTCTGATTCAGCTTAAAACACACAGCCGCGGTAATAGACAGACTGTCAGAAGAGCTCCGATAATACCGGGAGCACATAGAGAACCGAGACGCCATTACCCTGAACCACGCGGTAAGCCAATTGATTGCGTGTAAGTGAAGAAGCTGAATAATAAACACACATAGCCTCGAGAACGCACAACTCAGAATCCTACACCTCAAAAAAAAAAAATAAAAAAAATAATACACTCTGAACCAGGCTGAACTTGGACTGGGACTTATAGCAATAACCGGATCAGACAGAGTAAAAATAGAAGTAGGCCTCACTGCGTAAGAGACAGTAATTGCTCAGCTCGACTCAGTGCGCAGCACCACTAGGTCTATACTATAACCAACAAGATATAAAAACAAGAAATACAAGTATTTCACTCACAACAAATTCTATATCCAGAGTGTGAGGGCAATCTGCTAAAGCCATATTATCTGCTAAACTGCACTGTGAAGTTACAGCTTTATCTTGCCGGGCCTTAACACCCAGATCTACACAAATACTAATGGCAACTAAAAGAAATACAAAACCAGACAAAAAACAAACATCTGCACCAATTATGAACTCTTTCTTCCCTAAACAAGATGTAGACCTGCAGGAGCATTCACAACCACTTAATGACAACGACAATATACAAACAGTGATGAAACCTGCAACTCCAACTTCACACACAGACCAGTTATCTCAGATCCAGTCTAATATTTTATCATTACCTTCCAAATCAGATCTAGCAGACTTAAAATCGTTTATAAAAACGGAAATGACTTCTTTAAGAAAAGATATTAACGAAATGGGGTCCAGACTGGAATATTTGGAGGAAAATCATGACAATATGATGTCTGATGCTAACCACCTACTAACTAGACATGAAACTTTAGTTCAATCCCTCCAACTAAAAATAGAGGACTTAGATAACCGAAACAGGAGGAGTAATTTAAGGATACGGGGAGTACCAGAAACAGCAACCAAAGAGTCAATGACCTCCTATCTCTTACAAATGTTTGAATACATTATACCTAATCTTAAACTTACAGAGACATCAATGGAGAGAGCGCACAGAGCTCTAAAACCCATTCCAGTTCCTCCGAAACCGCCAAGAGATATAATTATCAAATTTGCTAACTACTTGGATAAAGAAGCTATCTGGAAACAGGTTAGGTTGCAAAAGGAAATCAAATTCCAGACCTACAGCATACAGATTTTCCAAGATATAAGTCCTGCAACTATTGAAAGGAGAAGGGAGATTCGTTTTATCACCCAGCGCCTACAAGAAAGAAAAGTTAAATATCGTTGGGGATTTCCCTTTAGTCTCATAGTTCAGCAAGATGGAAAAACACATGTTTATAAAGAACTCAATGACTTGGATTCTTTTTCGAAGAGCCTAAATATAGACTTTCCACAGGAAGGCTTACCAACCTCATCAACACAGAGAATGGAAAACCCATTACCCCAGAGAACACAATGGTCGACAGTCCAATATAAGAAGAAAAGAGTAGAAGACCCCTAATTAGTTTCTTGAGAAACCATGGAATTAACACTGGATACATGTTGGGGGTCCCCCCTCAAAGTGAACATTTTGTCGTCTGCCTCCAGAACTGATAAGTATATAGCATGATACAATAAAAATGCCAAATGATTATGTTCTATGTATAATATGCAACTAGCCATTAGGCTATATGACTATCTATTTTGCATATCAGAGAACAACGGAGAAAGACAATATATAATACTGTTAAGTTATTGGTTGAATTTAATCTGTTATAGTTCTAAGGGCGAGTTCCTGTAGAGAGTTGTTTTGAGTTAATTAACTTGGAATTAGGTTAGATATTGTTGTATGAAAATGACTATTTGAATACAAAGCAGGTGTATATAGTCTAAACTTGCAAATGCACTTGTAATACCACACGTAAAAACCTAGGATTTATTTAACATAAAACTCCAAGCTGAACAAACCAACACATAAGATTATAAGTCATAACACCAGAATATATGCGATCACATAAATATTTACCCACACATAGAAAAATGATTATTTGATTACAAAGCAAATGTATATAGACTAAACTTACATGTACACTTGTAATACCATACGTAAAAATCTAAGATTTATCTAACATGAGACTCCAAGCTGAACAAGCCAACACATAAAATTATAAGACACAACATCAGAATATATGTGATTACATAAATATTTACCCACACATAGAACATTGTCAATTAGACAGAGTACTAAAGAAATAATCAGGAGGATATATTCTAAACCCCCTCATAAAATAGAATAGAACCAAATACATAAGATCCCTTTAAAATTCAGAAGGAGACACAGTTTAAAACCCAAGAAATTTGACAAATTTAATAACCAATATATTAAGAATATAACACTCTGGCTCACTCTGAACAAACTGTATAACTATGAAGGAGAATATAAACGAGCCACACTACCAAGAAGATAGTGAAATAAATACCAATGTAATAAACCTTTAATTACAAACAGAAATAACAGAAAACTACTATACCAAATACAAGAAGCCCTAACTATTGAAATGATGTACAATGGTAATAGAGTTAAAGCTAAAGAGTTAAAATGATAAACTTATACCAATTCCTCATACATGTGTAAAGCTTTGGAGTTGGAGACTTAGACTTTGACATGCTACCTCAAGTTTGAAAGTATGTTGATTTTTACTGCATACTGTTTTTGTTTTTTAAGCTTATGTCTATTTTTATTTTTATTTTTATTTTTTGGGTCATGTTCCTGCTCTGTCCTGTGTTTCCGGCCACATTCTTATGACACACATCTGTTTGGGAAGTCACACACACTGCTCACTCATCACATATATCACTTAGACTATGACTGATAAAAGAAATCATCCTTCACCCACAAACGATATACGTTTATACTCAATAAACGCAAAAGGCCTCAACCTGCCTAACAAAAGATCCACACTACTGAGAGAGAGTCGCACCCTAAGGTCCGATCTGATGTTTCTCCAAGAAACTCACTTTAGAAAAGCAAAAGAACCATCCACATTCACCCTCCTTTATGGCACAGGCTTTTGGGCATCACACCATAAACACAAAATACACGGCGTGGGCATAGTTATCAAAAGAGGTATACCTTTCATAGAATTGAAAACCATTAGAGATAAAGAGGGCCGCTTTATCATATTAATAGGCTTGCTATACAATAGACCGGTGACTCTTGTCTCAGTATACGCTCCTAATTCTCACCAACACTTATTCATTAAAAAACTGTCCAATCTACTATTGGACAACCAGAAAGGAACCCTCATTATGTGCGGGGACCTCAATACAGCCCTAGACCCTGTTAGAGATTGTTCCTCCAGCCGTTCCTCGATTCCTACCTCAAATCTAAATAAAACAATAGCAAGTCTCAAGACTATAGTAGCCCAAGACGTATGGAGAACATTGCATCCACAACTCAGAGACTACACTTTCTACTCATACCCACACGGAGTATACTCCAGAATTGATTATGTATTTACAGACGTAGGGAGCCTAGATTTATTTCATACAGCCAAGATATGGCCGATAACATGGTCTGACCACGCCTCACTGACTAGTTCTTTTTCATGGCCATCTAAACCCATCAAAGATTTTATCTGGAAACTGGACGACACACTCTTAACAGACCCCATAAATGTAATAAAGATTGAAAAAACACTCATAGAATACTTTCAGATTAATAATACTTCTGAAACTTCAGCACAAACACTATGGGAAGCACACAAAAGTGTTGTCAGAGGAGAATTGATAGCCATGAAAGCATATATCAATAAAACCAAAAGAGAGACAGTTAATTCATATCTCCTCAGAATACAACAACTGGAAGCAAAACATAAGGACTTTCCCTCAGATAAAGATACTTTAACAGCACTTACATTAGAAAGACAAAATCTAGCTTCTCATTTGTCAAAAGAACATAAAAGAAAGGCTTTATACAACCAACAGAAACATTACGAGGGCCGTAATAAATTTGGACGTCAGCTAGCGAGATACCTTAAACATAAAGCACATAAAAAATACATATTGCAAATTATCGATGAAAAAGGACATATACAACATTCTACCAGACAAATAGCCTATACATTTCAAAGATTTTTTCAAAAATTATATAATATCAACAATGACTACAACAAACATACCACGGACACACAAACACGCTTACAAGAGATGAATACATACCTTAGTCGGTTAAAAATGCCCAATATTACACCTGAACAAAAAGAGGACCTAGAAGCCCCTCTATCCTTAGAGGAAATAACCCAAGTCATCAAAGATTTACCAACTGGAAAAACACCGGGTCCAGACGGTTTTGGCCATAAATATTACTCCATATTCAGAGACACACTAACACCTCACCTCTCAAATTATTTCCAATGCATAGACAGCGCGGAGGCCTTTTCGGCAAGAGCACTCGAAGCTCATATTATTTTACTACCAAAACCTAACAAATCTCCTTCCTCCCCCGCAAATTACCGCCCAATTTCGCTATTGAACACAGACATCAAAATTTACGCGAAAATACTAGCCCTCAGACTAAATAAAATCCTCCCCAGTATTATTCATCAAGACCAAGTTGGCTTTGTGCCTGGTCGTGAAGCTAAAGACAACACGGTCAGGGCCCTCCACCTAATACATTATGTTAAGAAAAACAATATACCTACTCTATTCGTATCCACAGATGCCGAAAAGGCCTTTGACCGTGTTGCCTGGGATTATTTGAGAGCCACCCTGACACACCTAGGATTAGGTCCACAAATACTAGCCCGAATTTTCTCTTTATATTCTCAACCAAACGCACGTATCTTGATAAATGGCACCCTGTCAGACCCCTTTCCAATTAGAAACGGAACACGCCAGGGTTGCCCCTTATCGCCCCTCTTATTCACCTGTGTTATAGAAACGCTAGCCACAAGTATCCGCCATAACCAACAGATACATGGGATTAATATCAACTCACAAGAATATACGGTTTCCCTCTTTGCAGATGATATGCTCTTTACCCTTACAAAACCAACAATATCTATCCCACATTTAAACAGGGAATTTGAAACATTTCACACATTATCCAACTTCTCAATTAACAGGACCAAATCTGAATTCTTAAATATAAATATATCAGACATAGACCAACAAGCTATCAAAAATCTCACCAAATACACTTGGTGCCCTTCAGCATTAAAATATCTGGGAATCAAATTGGCCCCTACAATAGATGATATATTCAAGCTAAACTACATACCACTTAAACAGACAATTATCAGTGATCTTTCTTCATGGAGGTCCAAACAGATCTCGTGGCTAGGACGCATAGAGGTAATCAAAATGAATATTTTCCCGAGAATATTATACTATCTCCAGACACTACCCATTCCACTCCCCAAACACTACCTACCATCCATACAGAGAGCATTTCGGGAATATATATGGAACAAAAAACCACCTAGAATCAACCAACACACAATGCAATTACCTAGAACATTAGGAGGTATGGGGGTACCAAATTTAGAATTATACAGGCAAGCTATATTTTTACAAAGAATCGTAGACTGGAACATCCATTACCATCATAAGAGATGGGTCCCTCTGGAACACTTAATATCTCAAAGAACCCACTTAGGACGTCTTTGTTGGAATAACTCCATCAAATTTAGTCTGAAAAATGATAACCCGGTGACTAGGGAGACCTACCAGATCTGGACAAAAACTATACACACATCTTTGTTTGTTTCCTCCATACCTTCCCCGCTGACATCCTTAATAGAGAATGGCGAGTTTACATTGAGCCCATTTACAAATTCCTCGACTACAGATTCAATAACCAGAGACTTTACCATCCGACAGATGGTTATTAATGAAACAATACGCTCACAAACTGACCTAACAACAGAAGGACACGAATGTTTTGCTAACTGGTTCACCTACAGACAAGCTAGAAATTATATTCTCAAACACAAAGATCATAACAACATGGTAAGGCCATTGACCAACTTCGAAACCTTATGTACACAACCTCCTCCAATCAGACATACACTAGCTAGAATATATAAATTATTACTACAGAGGCCTCCAAGTCATATACCACCATACCTAGAAAAATGGGAAACCGATCTGGGGGTTATTATAACTCCCCAGGTGAGTGACTCGATACTTCAAGTCACCGTCAAATCCTCTATCTCATCTTCCATACTGGAAATTAATCTCAAAATACTACACAGGTGGTATTTTACCCCACAAAAATTACACCGACTATTCCGCTCACAGCCTAATAAATGTTGGAGATGCGGACATGTAAACAGCAATGCAGCACATATGTGGTGGTGGTGCAATGCCATTCAGAACTTTTGGAGACAGGTAATAGGGGAAGTAGAAAACATAATGGAAACAATATTCCCGTTAGACCCCCTAATATGGCTGCTAAACAAAAAACCTAAAATTAAATATAAACCTTACCTAAACTTATTTAAGATTATGACTAACGGGGCAAAACAACTGATAGCCAAAAACTGGAAATATAATGGAGCACCTTCACTTACTATGTGGGTTCAGAAGGTTTCCGAATTAATTTCACTAGAAGAATACTATTATCTCAAACATGGAAAAATGGATACTTATGCAGTGATAACCCAAACTTGGGACACATATCTTCAATTACTTAAAGAAAAACAACCCACAGAAAGTTAGACTGGTTAGGGGACATGGGCAGAGCAGGACGGATCCTTCCCCTTTTTTTTTTTTTTTTTTTTTTCTTCTCTCTCTTCTCTCCCCTTTTCTCTTTCTCTCCTCTCTCCCTCCCTTACTCTCTACCTTCCCGCTACCCCTTTTCCTTTTTTCTACATTGTTATTACGTATATCTCTATTGATTCCAATAAGTAGAGAGTTCTAGAAAGTTAATATATTTTGTATTAAAGTAAGGATAACAAATAATGGACAACTGTTGGATATGTAAACAGCAAGGAGCTGCGTCTCCTATTATATGTATCACATTATGCAATATTCAATAAAGTTGTTTATAAAAAAAAAAAAAAAAAAAAAATTTGCCTGCCCATTGAAGTCAATGGCAGTTCGCCCGGTTTGCCGGTTTGCCGGTTCGGGAACATTTGGGGAAGTTTGTGTTCGCTGTTCGCGACATCACTAATTAGGTGTAATTAGTTTTAAAAAATTTTAATTCTTTTTTTATTTTCTGTAATTTAGTGTTTTTGTTTTTTTACTTTAGTTTATTTAATTAATTGTATTTCATTGTAGTTAATTTTAGGTAATTTATTTAATTAATTTAATGATAGTGTAGTGTTAGGTGTAATTGTAATTTAGGTTAGGATTTATTATACAGGTAATATTGTACTTATTTTAACTAGGAAGTTATTAAATAGTTAATAACTATTTAATAACTATTCTACCTAGTTAAAATAAAGACAAAGTTGCCTGTAAAATAAATATAAATCCTAAACTAGATACAATGTAAGTATTAGTTATATTGTAGCTAGCTTAGGGTTTATTTTACAGGTAAGTATTTAGTTTTTAATAGGAATAATTTAATTAATTATAGTAAATTTATTTAGATGTATTTAAATTAAGAAAAAAAGAACCAAGCACATAGAAGGTGGGATCCAAATGATGAATAAAAGTTCCAGTGAAAAAAAGGATAATAAAACGTAGCCTTTATTCAAGTCAGTAAGACTTATACATAAAACCTGCAAAAACACATCTGACCGGTTTCGGCGTGGATAGCCGTAATCCTAGATGTACAATGAGTCACACCTGAGCACCTTTTTATGCACAGGAGTACCTCCCTTTGGGAGTGGTTAAAAACAGCAGAAACAGAAGCAGGTGTAAAAATTTACATATGCATCCATATAGCCAGAATAATAGTGTAGCCAATGAGTACGGTTGCAAAAACAGTTAAACCTTAATACTATTTGGCTGACTAAACTATGTATGTATAAACTTTGAAACAGATCTAGATAAACCATGAATGAAAAAATATGTATTAAACAACTATGAACAGCTATATTCTTATTAGTTAAAGCTGAGCAATGGATTCAATAAATATATAAATATGAATATAAAGTGAGCAAATTAATGGCAGGCTAGGAGTAATGCATAGCAGACTGAGGGTATATATACATATTCTCAAAATTTGGCTGCTAAAAAGATGTCTAGATAGTAGTGAATACAAAAATGCAATTTAAGTTAAACACATAGTAGGATCATATCAAAGGAGCCACAAAAATGAAACTACCATGGAGGCAATAACTATATATGATTACATGTTAACAATATAACAATCTTGTTCAGTGCATACAATTAAAGAGATTATAATCACGTTAAAAAAATAAAAATAAATTATTTTTGTTAAACACATAGTAGGATCATAACAAAGGAGCCACATTTTAAATGAAACTACCATGAAAGCAATGACTATATATATTTACATGTTAACAGTATATCGATCATTTTCATTGTATACCTAAAAAGAGATTATAAGCGCATAGTAAAAAAATATATATGGGAGCCAAAATGTGTTAAGGTCCCAATACATCTATTACATAATAAATAAAATCAGACTATATGAGGGGACATAGGTGTGAAATGTATATTGGTATGAAATATATATATTGAACGATCATAAGTTCATCTATGCCAGTAATTGATTATATCGAACTCTGAGTTGAAACCCCCAGGTAGCAGGCTACCGAGCTTGTGTATCCAATATATTTCTTGTCTTTGGAGTATTTGTGACTTATCACCACCACGACGTGGTGTGATAATTTGCTCGATAGCCTGCCACCTGAAGGTGTCAACTCTTCCCTCATGAACTTCAAGAAAATGTCTGGCTAATGCCGATACTGCTCTGTCTTGAGATACATAGGACAGATGTTCTCTAATACGTTTTCCAACTTTACGTGAGGTCTGACCAACATACTGTCTAAGGCATTGTGTGCACTCAATTAGATAAACAACATATTTACTGCCGCATTTGATACAGCCTCTTGTTTCAAATTTTTCCTGTGTGGTAGCTGAAATAAATGTTTTTGACACTTGAATATGGTCACATGATGCACAACATCTTTTGCCACCTCTGTAGGTACCCTTGACAGTAAGCCAAGAACTGGCACTTTCTGAATTGGGGCAACAAGCTTGATGAAAGCATGTTGCCTAATGAAAGATTGCGTTTGTATACAAAGTTACAATCGACCACTAAAGTCTTACGTAAGACTGTGTCTCCACGTAGGATCGGAAGGTTTCTTTTAACTATTTGACAAACTTGATGATATTGGTTTGAATAGGCCGTGATAAGAGTGGGCCTGGACCTGTCCAATGTTTGTAACTTGGCATTCAGTGTTTTAGGTTCAAGTAGTTTCTTTCTGTCAGTTTGGTTTACTTCCCAATAGGCCCTATTAATGATAGTTTTTGAATAGCCTCTGGCATGGAGTCTTTTCTTTAAGTCATTACTCTCTGATTGGAATTCCCTATCTGAGGAACAATTTCGCTTTATTCGCAAGAACTGGCTTTTGGCTATACCCCTAAAGACATGTCCGGGGTGACTACTCCGGGCATGCAATAGTGTATTGCCAGAAATTGGCTTCCTGTATAGGGATGAAGAAACACTACCAGAGAGATTGTCTGCAGACAGAGTGATGTCCAAATAGTTTACACTATCCTGGTTCCACTCAAAAGTGAACTATGTATCTCAAGACAGAGCAGTATCGGCATTAGCCAGACATTTTCTTGAAGTTCATGAGGGAAGAGTTGACACCTTCAGGTGGCAGGCTATCGAGCAAATTATCACACCACGTCGTGGTGGTGATAAGTCACAAATACTCCAAAGACAAGAAATATATTGGATACACAAGCTCGGTAGCCTGCTACCTGGGGGTTTCAACTCAGAGTTCAATATAATCAATTACTGGCATAGATGAACTTATGATCGTTCAATATATATATTTCATACCAATATACATTTCACACCTATGTCCCCTCATATAGTCTGATTTTATTTATTATCTAATAGATGTATTGGGACCTTAACACATTTTGGCTCCCATATATCTTTTTTTACTATGCGCTTATAATCTCTTTTTAGGTATACAATGAAAATGATTGATATACTGTTAACATGTAAATATATATAGTCATTGCTTTCATGGTAGTTTCATTTAACATGTGGCTCCTTTGTTATGATCCTACTATGTGTTTAACAAAAATATATTTTTTTTTTATTTTTTTAACGTGATTATAATCTCTTTAATTGTATGCACTGAACAAGATTGTTATATTGTTAACATGTAATCATATATAGTTATTGCCTTCATGGTAGTTTCATTTAACATGTGGCTCCTGTGTTATGATCCTACCATGTGTTTAACAAAAATTGAATTTTTGAATAAGTTTTGAATAAGACCGTTATACTGTTAACATGTAATCATATATAGTCATTGCCTTCATGGTAGTTTCATTTAACATGTGGCTCCTTTGTTATGATTCTACCATGTGTTTAACACAAATATCTTTTTCTATTGTGTGTATGCATTGAATAAGATTGCTATATTGTTAACATGTAATCATATATAGTTATTGCCTCCATGGTAGTTTCATTTAACATGTGGCTCCTTAGTTATGATCCTACCATGTGTTTAACACAAACATATTTTTCTATTGTGTGTATGCATTGAATAAGATCGCTATATTGTTAACATGTAATCATATATAGTTATTGCCTCCATGGTAGTTTCATTTTTGTGGCTCCTTTGATATGATCTTACTATGTGTTTAACTTAAATTGCATTTTTGTATTCACTACTATCTAGACATCTTTTTAGCAGCCAAATTTTGAGAATATGTATATATACCCTCAGTCTGCTATGCATTACTCCTAGCCTGCCATTAATTTGCTCACTTTATATTCATATTTATATATTTATTGAATCCATTGCTCAGCTTTAACTAATAAGAATATAGCTGTTCATAGTTGTTTAATACATATTTTTTCATTCATGGTTTATCTAGATCTGTTTCAAAGTTTATACATACATAGTTTAGTCAGCCAAATAGTATTAAGGTTTAGCTGTTTTTGCAACCGTACTCATTGGCTACACTATTATTCTGGCTATATGGATGCATATGTAAATTTTTACACTTGCTTCTGTTTCTGCTGTTTTTAACCACTCCCAAAGGGAGGTACTCCTGTGCATAAAAAGGTGCTCAGGTGTGACTAATTGTACATCTAGGATTACGGCTATCCACGCCGAAACCGGTCAGATGTGTTTTTGCAGGTTTTATGTATAAGTCTTACTGACTTGAATAAAGGCTACGTTTTATTATCCTTTTTTTCACTGGAACTTTTATTCATCATTTGGATCCCACCTTCTATGTGCTGGGTTCTTTTTTTCTTAATTTAAATACATCTAAATAAATTTACTATAATTAATTAAATTATTCCTATTAAAAACTAAATACTTACCTGTAAAATAAACCCTAAGCTAGCTACAATATAACTAATACTTACATTGTATCTAGTTTAGGATTTATATTTATTTTACAGGCAACTTTGTCTTTATTTTAACTAGGTAGAATAGTTATTAAATAGTTATTAACTATTTAATAACTTCCTAGTTAAAATAAGTACAATATTACCTGTATAATAAATCCTAACCTAAATTACAATTACACCTAACACTACACTATCATTAAATTAATTAAATAAATTACCTAAAATTAACTACAATTAAATACAATTAATTAAATAAATTAAAGTAAAAAAACAAAAACACTAAATTACAGAAAATAAAAAAAGAATTAAATTTTTTCAAAACTAATTACACCTAATTAGTGATGTCGCGAACAGCGAACGCAAACTTCCCCAAATGTTCCCGAACTGGCAAACCGGCAAACCGTGCGAACTGCCATTGACTTCAATGGGCAGGCAAATTTTTAAACCCACAGGGACTCTTTCTGGCCACAATAGTGATGGAAAAGTTGTTTCAAGGGGACTAACACCTGGACTGTGCCATGGAAAATTACATAGTTGATGCAGAGTCTGGTTTTAAGCCATAAAGGGCATAAATCACCTAACATTCCTAAATTGTTTGGAATAACGTGCTTTAAAACATCATGTATGATGTTGTATCGATCAGGTAGTGTAAGGGTTACGCCCGCTTCACAGTGACAGACCAAACTCCCCGTTTAAAGGGACAGTCTACACCAGAATTGTTATTGTTTTAAAAGATAGATAATCCCTTTATTACCCATTTCCCAGTTTTGCATAACTAACACATTTATAATAATATACTTTTAACCTCTGTGATTATCTTGTATCTAAGCCTCTGCAAACTGCCCCTTTTTTCAGTTCTTTTGACAGACGTGCAGTCTAGCCAATCAGTGCCTGCTCCCAGATAACTTCTCGTGCACGAGCACAGTGTTATCTATATGAAATACGTGAACTAACACCCTCTAGTGGTGAAAAACTGTTAAAATGCAATCTGAAAGAGGTGGGCTTCAAGGTCTAAGAAATTAGCATATGAACCTCCTAGGTTAAGCTTTCAACTAAGAATACCAAGAGAACAAAGAAAAATTGGTGCTAAAAGTAAATTGGAAAATTGTTTAAAATTACATGCTCTATCTGAATCATGAAAGTTTATTTTGGCCTAGACTGTCCCTTTAACACACCGCAAATAACCGCAAACAGTCCATTTGCACAACCGCAAACTCCCCATTTGCACAAGGTTGGATACCAAGCTAGCCATGTCCCGTTCCTTGTTCTCACTGATGTCATTGAAGGTCTCTTCCTCCACCCAGCCACAAGCCCCCTGGGACGCCTGCTGTGTTTGGTCTTCCACCTCCTCAAAGCAACCTTCCTCCTCTGACTCCTCTTCTTCAGACTCCTCTCTCTGTGTTGCCTCTCTCTGCGTTATTATAAGGTGTGTTAAGTAGTACTATTCCTATCAGTTTAATCACTGTTCCGTCCCCTATCAGGGGACGTGTATATGGCATGGATTTTAGGAACCGGGAGATGGAAAAAGATGCTTGGTCGGTCCTCCTACTTCAAATTTGGGGCACTGCGCGTGCAATCTAATGTGCCACCAGATAGGAGTGGTGTGTTAAGTAGTACTATTCCTATCAGTTTAATCCCTGTTTGCCTTTTTTATTGGTTTGGTTTTTGAAGCCACAGTGCTGCACCAGAGGCCACAAAAATTAGGCTTGTACACATGCCTGAAAAATTAGGTATTGTTGCAGCCAATGCTGTAGCAGCGGCCAGAAAAATTGATGTTTGTTTCCCAGGCAGAAAGTGCCCTAAAACATTGCGGCTTGAACCCTAGTTGGTGGCGGATAAGTCACGCAAGTCATCCGGCATTCAAAGATAAAATACAAAACCGTGTGGACCATTTTTAGCCCAAGGCAGCTCATCTCATCAGGCCTTTTTTAGTCGAATGTATCGCCCAATGTCAGTCCCTTCGGGATCCATCTCTCATTCATCTGAATAAAGGTGAGGTATTCTAGACTTTTTTAACCTAGGCGACTTCTCTTCTCAGTGACAATACCTCCTGCTGCACTGAAGGTCATTTCTGACAGGACACTTGAAGCGGGGCAGGCCAGAAGTTCTATTGCAAATTGGGATAGCTCAGGCCACAGGTTAAGCCTGCACACCCAGTAGTCAAGGGGTTCATCGCTCCTCTGAGTGTCGAGATCTGCAGTTAAGGCAGGGGAGTCTGCTAGCTGTCGGTCGAGTCGTTCTCTGAGGGTGGACCCCGAAGGGCTGTGGCGATGCATAGGACTTAAAAAGCTCTGCATGTCCTCCATCAACAACACGTCTGTAAAGCGTCCTGTCCTTGCCAGTGTGGTCGTGGGAGTTGTAGGATTACTTTCACCTCTTCCCCTGTTCGATTCCCGTTGTGCTGTGACATCACCCTTATACGCTGTGTAAAGCATACTTTTTAATTTATTTTGGAACTGCTGCATCCTTTCTGACTTGCGGTAATTCGGTAACATTTCAGGCACTTTATGCTTATACCGAGGGTCTAGTAGTGTGGACACCCAGTACAGGTCGTTCTCCTTCAGCTTTTTTATACGAGGGTCACTCAACAGGCACGACAGCATGAAAGACCCCATTTGCACAAGGTTGGATGCCGAGCTACTCATGTCCCGTTCCTCGTCCTCAGTAATCTCACTGAAGGTATCTTCTTCCCCCCAGCCATGTACAACACCACGGGTACCAGATAGGTAACAACGAGCACCCTGGGATACCTGTTGTGGTTGGTCTTCCTCCTCCTCCTCAAAGCCACATTCCTCCTCTGACTCCTCTTCCTCACAAACCTCTTCCAGCATTGCCGCTGGTCCAGCAAGCGATGCTGATAAGGCTGTTTCTGGTGGTGATGGTGACCACAACTCTTCCTCTTCACACTCATCTACGGCCTGATCCAGCACTCTTCACAGGGCACGCTCCTGGAAGAAAACAAATGGTATGATGTCGCTGATGGTGCCTTCGGTGCGACTGACTAGGTTTGTCACCTCCTCAAAAGGATGCATGAGCCTACAGGCATTGCGCATGAGTGCCGAATAACGTGGCAAAAAAATTCCCAGCTCCACAGAGGCTGTCCTAGCACCCCGGTCATGTTGGAGCAAGCGGTCGAACATTAGGAGTGTTGAATTCCAACTTGACGGGCTGTCGCAAATCAAGCGCCTCACTGGCATGTTGTTTCGCCGCTGGATATCGGAAAAGTGCGCCATGGCCGTGTAGGAACACCTCAAATGGCCACACACCTTCCTGGCCTGCTTCAGGACATCCTGTAAGCCTGGATACTTATGCACAAAGCATTGTACGATCAGATTACACACATGTGCCATGCACGGCACATGTGTCAACTTGCCCAATTTCAATGCCACCAACAAATTACTTCCATTGTCAGAAACCACTTTACCGATCTCCAGTTGGTGTGGAGTCAGCCACTGATCCACCTGTGCGTTCAGGGTGGACAGGAGTGCTGGTCCAGTGTGACTGTGCTTTCAGGCAAGTCAACCCCAAGACGGCGTGACACTGCCGTATCCGGGATGTGGAATAGTACCTGTGGAGCTGGGGGGTGCCGTTGATGTGGAGCAAGACACAGCAGCAGAAGAGGACTCAGCCGAGGAGGTTATGGAAGAGGATGGAGTAGGAGGAGTAGAGGAGGTGGCAGCAGGCCTGCCTGCAAGTCGTGGCGGTGTCACCAACTCCTCCTCTGCAGAGCCACGCATTCCATGCTTGGCAGCCGTCAGCAGGTTTACCCAATGCGCAGTGTAGGTGATATACCTGCCCTGACCATGCTTTGCAGACTAGCTATCAGTGGTCATATGGACCCTTGCCCCAACACTGTGTGCCAGACATGCCATTACTTCCTTTCGCACAATCGAGTACAGGTTGGGGATTGCCTTTTGTGCAAAGAAATTTCGGCCAGGTACCTTCCACTGCGGTGTCCCAATAGCTACAAATTTTTTTTAATGCCTCAGACTCCACCAGCTTGTGTGGTAAAAACTGGCGGGCTAACAGTTCAGACAAGCCAGCTGTCAGACGCAGGGCAAGGGGGTGACTTTGTGACATTGGCTTCTTACGGTCAAACATGTCCTTGACAGACACCTGACTGTGGGCAGATGAGCAGGAACTGCTCCGGAAGAGAGAAGGAGTGGCAGATGGTTGAGATGGGGCAAGGAGGACAGCAGTGGTTGACGTGGCTGAAGATTCTAGATCAGGAGGAGGATGGCGGCTTTGAGTTTGTGTGCTGCTTCTACTCATGTGTTGATCCCATAGGCGTTTGTGATGTGCGATCATGTGCCTTCGCAAAGCAGTTGTACCTAGGTGGGTGTTGGACTTCCCACGACTCACACACAAAAACAATGCCACACTGCTGAGCTCTGCAATGATTGGCGTGCTGTCTGGCTGACCCCGGGTGCCGATGCATGCTGTCTGACTGTGCCACTAGATCCTTGTGATGACCTCCACCTGCTTCCAACTCGTCTCCTCCTCCTCCTCTCTGTCTCCCCATCTGAACTTTCCCCCTGTTCTTCTCTTCTAGCGGGCACCCACGTGACATCCACAGACGCATCGTCATCATCAACCGCTTCACTTGTATCTGACAAATCAACAAAGGAAGCAGCAGCGGGTACAACATCATCTTCATCACACCGTACGTCCATGTCTGTAATGCTGCCTGACTGAGACGTATCACTGTTATCTACATCCTCTGTCAATGATGGTTTCGCATCACTCATTTCTTCCAACTGATGTGTAAAAAACTCCTCTGACAGATCAAGTGAAGCGGCTGTGGTGCTAGTGTTGGTGGTGGCGGCAGGCGGGCGAGTGGTAACTTGAGAGGTGCCCGAAGATAAGCTGGAGGAGGATGGTGCATCAAGGTTCCGAGCGGAAGCTATAGAAGATTGGGTGTCCTGTGTTATAAAGTCAACTATGTCCTCCTCAGAACTTTTCGAGTTCATGGGACGTGGCCTCTGAACACTGGGCATTATTCTAGTGCCAAAGAGAATCACAGCACCACGACCACGACGGCACCTGCGGGATGGCCTGCCTCTGCCTGTCATTTTTTTTTAAATGTACACTTACACTACTATTAAACAAGATATGAGTGGTGGCACTGGGCAAGTGGGCACAGTATACGCTGTGAGCCTGACACAAAAAAGCGGACTGATGTTTCACAGTCCAAAAAGTTTTTATTTTTTTAAATGTACACTTACACTACTATTAAACAAGATATGAGTGGTGGCACTGGGCAAGTGGGCCCAGTATAAACTGTGAGCCTGAAACAAAAAAGCAGACTGATGTTGCACAGACTCAGTCCAAAAAGTTTTTTTTGTTTTTAAATGTACACTTACACTACTATTAAACAAGATATGAGTGGTGGCACTGGGCAAGTGGGCACAGTATATGCTGTGAGCATGACACAAAAAAGCAGACTGATGTTTCACAGTCCAAAAAGTTTTTATTTTTTAAAATGTACACTTACACTACTATTAAACAAGATATGAGTGGTGACACTGGGCGAGTGGGCCCAGTATTAGCTGTGAGCCTTAAAAAAAAAGCAGACTGATGTTTCACAGTCCAAAAAGGTTTTTTTTTTTTTTTTAAATGTACACTTACACTACTATTAAACAAGATATGAGTGGTGGCACTGGGCAAGTGGGCCCAGTATAAGCTGTGAGCCTAAAACAAAAAAAGCAGACTGATGTTTCACAGTCCAAAAAGTTTTTATTTTTTAAAATGTACACTTACACTACTATTAAACAAGATATGAGTGGTGGCACTGGGCAAGTCGGCACAGTATACGCTGTGAGCCTGACATGAAAAAGTAGACTGATGTTTCACAGTCCAAAAAGTTTTTTGTTTTTAAATTTACACTACTGTTACACCAGATATGAGTGGTGGCACTGGGCAAGTGGGCACAGTATATGCTGTGAGCCTGGCACACACGCTGGCAGGCAGAAAACTGCAATTAGATTACACATGCAGACAGATGTTTCACAGTCCAAAAAGTTTTTATTTTTTTAAATGTACACTTACACTACTATTAAACAAGATATGAGTGGTGGCACTGGGCAAGTGGGCCTGGCACACACGCTGGCAGGCAGGCAACTGCAATTAGATTGCACTAGCAGAGTGATGTTTCAAAGTCAAAAAAGTGGTTTTTTTTTTAATTTACACTACTGTTACACCAGATATGAGTGAGGGCATTGGGCAAGTGGGCACAGTATACGCTGTGAGCCTGGCACACACGCTGGCAGGAAGGCAACTGCATTAGATTACACTAGCAGACTGATGTTTCAAAGTCAAAAAAGTTTTTTTTTCTTTAATTTACACTACTGTTACACCAGATATGAGTGGGGGCACTGGGCAAGTGGGCACAGTATACGCTGTGGGCCTGGCACACACGCTGGCAGGAAGGCAGGCAACTGCAATTAGATTACCCTAGCAGACTGATGTTTCACAGTCAAAAAAGTATTTTTTTTTTAAATTTACACTACTAAAAAGGGCTTTTTGGGGTGCTGTGCTTACAGCAGAGATCAGATGAGTCCTTCAGGACTGTAGCGGACACTGAATACACTAGCCTAGCTATCAATTTCCCTATTAAATCACCAGCAGCTACACTTTCCCTCCTCTCACTAACAATGCAGCTTCTGAATAAATCTAAAATGGCTGCTGTTCAGGAGCTGGGAGGGTCTGGGAGGGAGGGTCTGCTGCTGATTGGCTGGAATGTGTCTGCAGACTGTGAGATACAGGGTCAAAGTTAACTCAATGATGATGAAAAGGGGGTGGATCAAACATCGCATATGTTCACCCCCAGCGGCGAACGCGAACATGCTATGTTCGCTGGGAACTATTCGCCGGCAAACTATTCACGACATCACTACTTCCTAATCTAATCCCCTAATAAAATAAAAAGCCCCCCAAAATAATAAAACTCCCTACCCTATACTAAATTACAAATAGCCCTTAAAAGGGCCTTTTGCGGGACATTGCCCAAAAGTAATCAGCTCTTTTACCTGTAAAAAAAATACAATACCCCCCAACATTAAAACCCACCACCCACACACCCAACGCTACTCTAAAACCCACCCAATCCCCCCTTAAAAAAACCTAACACTACCCCCTTGAAGATCACCCTATCTTGAGCCGTCTTCACCCAGCCGGGCACAAGTGGACATCCAGAGGGGCAGAAGTCTTCATCCGATCCGGCCAGAAGAGGACATCCAGACTGGCAGAAGACTTCATATTCTATCTTCTTCCATCCGGAGCGGAGCGGGTCCATCTTGAAGACATCCGATGCAGAGCATCCTCTTCCATCTGACGGAGACTGAAGAATAAACGTTCCTTTAAGTGACGTCATCCAAGATGGCGTCCCTTCAATTCCGATTGGCTAATAGAATCCTATCAGCCAATTGGAATTAATGTAGGAAAAATCCTATTGGCTGATGCTATCAGCCAATAGAATTGAGCTTGCTTTCTATTGGCTGATTGGAACAGCCAATAGAATGCAAGCTCAATCATATTGGCTGATTGGATCAGCCAATAGGATTGAACTTCAATCCTATTGGCTGATTGCATCAGCCAATAGGATTTTTCCTACCTTAATTCTGATTGGCTGATAGGATACTATCAGCCAATTGGAATTGAAGGGACGCCATCTTAAATGACGTCACTTAAAGGAACCTTCATTCTTCAGTCGCCGTCGGATGGAAGAGGATGCTCTGCGTCGGATGTCTTCAAGATCGACCCGCTCTGCTCTGGATGGAAGAAGATAGAAGATGCCGTCTGTATGAAGTCTTCTGCTGGTCTGGATGTCCTCTTCTGGCCGGATCGGATGAAGACTTCTGCCCCTCTGGACGTCCACTTGTGCCTGGCTGGGTGAAGACGGCTCAAGGTAGGGTTATCTTCAAGGGGGTAGTGTTAGGTTTTTTTAAGGGGGGATTGGGTGGGTTTTAGAGTAGGGTTGGGTGTATGGGTGGTGGGTTTTAATGTTGGGGAGGGTATTGTATTTTTTTTTACAGTTAAAAGAGCTGATTACTTTGGGGCAATGCCCCGCAAAAGGTCCTTTTAAGGGCTATTTGTAATTTAGTATAGGGTAGGGAATTTTATTATTTTGGGGGGATTTTTTATTTTATTAGAGGGATTAGACTAGGTGTAATTAGTTTTAAAAAATTGTAATTCTTTTTTTATTTTCTGTAATTTAGTGTTTGTTTTTTTGTACTTTAGTTTATATAATTTAATTGTATTTAATTGTATTTAATTGTAGGTAATTTATTTAATTAATTTAATGATAGTCTAGTGTTAGGTATAATTGTAATTTAGGTTAGGATTTATTTTACAGGTAAATTTGTACTTATTTTAACTAGGAAGTTATTAAATAGTTAATAACTATTTAATAACTATTCTACCTAGTTAAAATAAATACAAAGTTGCATGTCAAATAAATATAAATCCTAAGCTAGATACAATGTAACTATTAGTTATGTTGTAGCTATCTTAGGGTTTATTTTATCGGTAAGAATTTATTTTTAAATAGGATTAATTTATTTAATAGTAGTATTTTTTTTTCGTGTTATTTAAATTATATTTAAGTTAGGGGGGATTTGACTTAGGGTTAGACTTAGGTTTAGGGGTTAATAAATGTAATATAGTAGTGACGACGTTGGAGTCGGCAGATTAGGGGTTAATAAAATGTAACTAGTGTTTGTGAGGCAGGAGTGTGGCGGTTTAGGGGTTAATAAATTTATTAAAGTGGCGGTGATGTCCGGTCAGCAGATTAGGGGTTAAACATTTTAGTTAAGTGTTTCCGATGTGGGGAGGGGCCTCGGTTTAGAGGCTAATAGGTAGTTTATGGGTGTTAGTGTACTTTTTTGCACTTTAGTTAAGAGCTTTATGTTCCGGCATTAGCCCACAAAACTCTTAACTACTGACTTTTAAATGCGGTAAGAATCTTGCCAGGAGAGGGTCTACCGCTTACTTTTTCCAGTGATCTTAATACCGGCGTTAGGGAAATCCCATTAAAAAGATAGGATACGCAATTGACGTAAGGGGATTTGCAGTATGCTAAAATCGTGGAAAAAAGTGAGCGATACACCTGTACCTGCCTGACTCGTAATACCAGCGGGTGTTAAAAAGCAGCATTGGGACCCCTCAATGCTGCTTTTTAAGGCTAATGCAAGACTCGTAATCTAGGCGTGTGTCTTTATCCTAAAAAGGGGCCATAGTCAAGATGTATGTTAAGTCCCCTAGGCTCCACAGTGTCAAGAGTGTAAATCAATTTGGTTTCTTGTTGAAGTAGGATTCTGCCACGATCACCTCCCCTGGTTAGAGGTGGTATATGATCTATGATCATGGTCCTCAAACTAGAGATACTGTGTTTCAGTTGTGCAAAGTGGCGTGCCGCTGGTTGATCTGAAGTGCCCTTTTTGATGGCATCCCTAATGGCATGTCTATGATTAGCCATTCTTTCACAGAACATTGTGATGGTTTTCCCTACATAGACAAGGGAGCATGGACAAATCAGGATATAGACCACATTAGGTGCTGCTGCATGTGACTCTTGTGACTCTGTGTTGTATCCTATAGCGATTGTTGCAATGTGGGTGTTGAAAGGTGGGACCCATATGCATCCCGTTACAGTTGATACAGTCTCCACATCTGAAGCATCCTTTCTTGGTGGATTTGAGCCATGCATCCTTTTGGTAGGAATCCTTAGGGTCAGTCTTAACTAAGGTATCCCGTGTATTCCTGGCACGTCTGTATGCCATACGGGGAGGATTAAGTCTCCAATTCGATAGGCTCTTGTCAGTCTGTAGAATGTCCCATCAATTGCGAACTGCTTTAGAAACACAGTGATGATCCGGAGTAAACGTTGTGATGAAGTTCAAGTCTGCAGTAGCTGTCTGCTTCAGTGCCTTGGTCTGTGCCAAAAGTGTGTTTTGAGATTGACCGTTCAATCGTTGTCTAGCTATATCAATGTCTTTTTTTTTGCATAACCTCTAGCTTGTAATTTAGTACACATGTCATCCAACTGAGTATGGAGGATGGTAGAATCAGAATTGTTGCGAACTACTCTCGTTAACTGAGAGGTGACAATACCCAATTTTTGGTGGTCGGGATGGCAACTAGTAGATAAGAGAAGCGAGCTTCTGTCTGTAGGTTTAGTATATAGCGAGGTGCCAAACCTGAAAGACCTTTCTGATAAGATATTGAGGTCCAGGAAGTGTACGCTTTGCATACTACATTCCATTTTAAATTTAATAGATGAATTAAAAAGGTTCAACTCACAAACCCACTCTTGAAGGTGTGCTAGACTCCCTGTCCAAACAAAAAACAGATCATCTATGTAGCGAGTGTAAAAGGAAATACATGGATGTGTTAGAGGTTTCATGTAGGTAGACTCATAACCCAGCATAAATAGATTGGCATATATAGGGGCCATATTAGACCCCATGGCTGTTCCAGACAACTGAAGATAAAAGTTATTTTCAAATTTAAAATAATTTTTCTTCAAACAATGTTCCATGAGCTCTATAATGAACTCTAATGGTGGGCCTATATAGTCAGGAGAATTCCCCACAACGGTTCTGATAGTGTCTAGTCCTAAGTCATGGGGAATGACAGTATACAAACTGTCAACGTCTATAGTGACTAGTATATCGTCAGACTGTAGACAAGTATGTTTGTGTAGTTTATGAATCAAGGCAGTGGTATCCTGTATATATGAAAAAGAGGTGCGTATCACTGGCTGTAAATGAAAATCAATGAATTCTGCAATGCCGGAAAAAATTGACCCCCTGGCAGATACAATGGGTCTATTAGAAAAGAGATTAAACTTCTTGCTCTATAAATCCAACAGCAAGGATCAGCACCACAGATGGATACTAGTTCCCTACAAACTAGCAAAAGGAATATTGAAGTGAAAAAACAAGTACTGTGGGCGCCTTAAAGGGCAGGTCAAAAAAATATATGAGTTGATTATGTCCTAATACATATGAAAAAAATCTTTTAACAAATGATAGGTAAATGATCAAGAAAAAAAATCTTTTAACAAATGATAGGTAAATGATCGAGAAAAAACAACAGCCAATTGAAATGAATGTTAAAATATAATTTAATTAGACTTTACTAAATGTATTAAAAGAGTTGTAAGCGAAATAATTCATACAATGAGATAAATATTAAAAGGCAATACTAAATGTACATAAATAAATGCATAAAAACTTGTTTATATAAAATTAGTAATTCTCTGTAAGTGACCTATCTATGTAGAGAGAAGACCTCCAAAGATACTTCAAAATGCTTAGCCTCTGCTGCAGACAGGGTTAAGGAAGCAAAAAAGCAGTACTAATGAGAGAAAATGAATCCTGGTTATTTAAGCAAAATAACAATGAGCTGCAACAATGATGCTCAATTAAATTTCAAAGTTTTAGGATTGGTGTAAAACGGCAATCCTGCGCAGGTTTTAGCCATGGAGAAACAGTACCTTAATTTGTTCAGGAGCTCCAAGTTTTTTTGTAATCCAGTGTAGCGGTTATACCGCCAGCATGAAACAGCTCTGGGAACCCTCTGTGTGTGATGAGAAGAAAGCCGCCGAGCTCCTCTCCCCTGCACCCTCTGGAATTCCACCCTCAGCTGTGTGATGTCTGTTTGTTGCTTCAGTGTTTCCTGGAGTACGGTGTCCTTAGTGAGCCACAATAGTGTGAAGAAAGTAGTTCCGGCAACGTTTCAGCTCTTAGCAGAGCCTTTGTCAAGCCTGTTAGGTGTTAGTGTAAATTAGATTAGGTTTTATTTTACAGGTACTTTTGTATTTATTTTAGCTAGGTAGTTATTAAATAGTTAATAACTATTTAATAACTATTCAACCTAGTTAAAATAAATACAAACTTGCCTGTAAAATAAAAATAAAGCCTAAGCGGGGGGGGGGGGGGAGGAGCTAACTGCTCCAGAGTGGACGCATCTATACTTGGCTCCGGCTGAGGTTTGCCTAATTATAAATTTAAAATGAGTATATACACTCATTATACTAATCCAAAACACATTACGTAATGCAGATGACAGACTGACTATTGCTGAGCAGTTTTAAGCATACTTATTGACCGTCTGCCAAGAAATCACCACACTACTTCTACCGGGGGCCTAAACATCAGAGATCCTCAATACAGTGTGGAGCCACGCTCAACATCATCAGAGGGCAGGTTATAACAGCCCGGCACTACAGAGATCTTCCGATACGGTTGTGACTAGGGGGTGACGCTGGACTGACAGATTCCGGACTGCAGTGTCCCGCACAGCCCTACCACACACTGTTACTTCTATAGCTCAGTAGAGACAGCCGTCCTTACATTTGCAGTCTTGGGGGATTCCCTCCTTGAAAGGACTGGATTGGAGCTCTGTGGTTTTCTTGCAATTCACACTCGACATAGCATCTTGAGCTGCAGTGGAGGAAGCCTCTATTTTCTACCCTTTTTTTAAAGTAAGTGCGTAGTTTCAGCTACACGCACACACAAACTACTGCTCTGCTCTACCTTAACCTAGAATTCATATCCACGCAGATGCTCTTAGAGTGGATCCTCCGGACACATACCGAGCAGATTGATAATACGTATAGTGGCCCATGCTTGCATTTTAAGGGGCATCTTATTGTTATAGTAGTGACGACCTCTTAATACCTATAGATCCCTCCCTGTACGCCCAAATAACCAAAATGTAAATTCACAACAGTGACTTGCTGCATGATAGTTATAAGGGGAATTGCTGAATCCTTACAAGTAACCACCTCAGAATTATATAAATGCTCTCATTCCTACTGTGTCCTAATTCAGTTATTTCTTTGACAAAGAAACAGATACCTCTCTGAAGGTCTCACTGAGTCGAAACCTTAGATACCTCATATTAACATCGCTACTATCCGCAGTAGGACAACATAGGCAAAAAAGGCTTTTCATACACTATCTGGATCTCAGTGTATTTCTCTGATTCCCTGCAGCACTGTCACTCTAAACTCAGCACCCCTGGGTACTGCTTCATTGGCCTCCAGCAATTAGGTTGCAACTGAGGGGTTAGCAATTAAGTATTCAACGTAGCCCCCTCCTTCCTTTCCCGCAGGACCTCTTTGCCTGCGGGTCATACCCACTATCCTTTTTCCGACTTTGCCCATACGGGGCACCTTCCCCGGAGGGGGGCTACACACCATAGACCACATCATCACCTGCAGAAGTTACGGTTTGCAACTCTGAATTGATCTTCATTAGATCATACTCATCACACTAACCAACTACACCCCTATCCCTACGTACTAGCATCTAAGCAGGGCTTAAAAGTTATAGGTGGGGGAGCTGAACAGATGCGCCCACCTAGCCTCTATTATTATTAAGGGAGATCTCACACCTAAACCTCCTGTCTGGGGATTATACTATTCAAAGATCACCAACACCTCCCCAATTTTGCCCATAATGTCACATAATATGCGTAAAAAAACGAAACACCAGGATAACCGAAGAGGACCCTGAATGATAATTTTCACAGCAAAATCATCTCAGAGC
Source organism: Bombina bombina (assembly GCF_027579735.1). Classification (NCBI taxonomy): domain Eukaryota; kingdom Metazoa; phylum Chordata; class Amphibia; order Anura; family Bombinatoridae; genus Bombina; species Bombina bombina. Next base: position 227,601,592 of record NC_069504.1, on the reverse strand, counting down.
CAGAGGGGTCAGATGATGACTCTAGAGAAGCTACCGCCACGCATAGCAGCACAGCCGGATCTAGGCATCTTCCTAAAGAACGTCTTGGTATACCTCAATCCACTATTCTTGATTCCATAAAAGCATTATCAGATAAGATGGACACTCATCACACCTCCCTCAGACAAGACCTCAGACAAGCAGTCACTGAACTAAAAAGGGATATAGCCTCTCTGGGGGAAAGAACTCAGACTCTTGATCGAAAATATGAAGACCTGAATGTAGACCACACTAATTTGCTATCATACTTGGCTGAGCAGATATCAGACCTTGAAGCCAAGCTACCAGATTTGGAAGATAGGTCTAGGCGAAATAATCTACGGATTAGAGGCATACCAGAAGAAGTGGGACCAACAGAGCTTCACGAATATCTCTCCAGTCTTTTTAGAGAGCTACTAGGCTCTGCCAAGGAGCAGGAGTTCCTCATAGATGGAGCTCATAGAGCTCTTCGTCCGTGAAACTAACCATCAGGCACCCCAAGGGATGTTATAGTGCGCCTACACTATTTTGCATTTTAGGAGAAAGTTTTAACTCTTCAGCTCCTGAATGGCAGCCTTCACCCAAGAGACCCTCTTCACAACCCAAAAGACAGGTCATTCTGGACTTGAGGAGTCCACCTTGATGACTTACACTACATACCTACATAATAACAGCCCAAGCTTTCTGTCTGAGATCTACTAAGCAACATAAAAGAAAAGCCTTTTTGTGTCACCTGGTTTCCTACTTTGGATTTACAATGTGACTTAAATTGATGAAGACCCGCGTCCTTTATCCATTAGCATAGGCTCACATACGGGTACACCTCTTACCCTTCCGCTGGCGCATAGCTCATCTCTACTATATGGGATCCCTACAGGAACTGTGTGGGGGCGCCCAGGTGACTCCTATCAAATACAATATGAGCTAATGTACGGGTACATATCTTACCCTTTTATATAATAACAGCTCACTTGTACAATGCACCTTACATTTACTAGATGGTTTGAGACTTTAAGATATCTCATAGTTTAGAAGGTACATCTTCACACGTTGTTCCCTGTTCCCTCTTTACAACTGTTATATTATATTATCAGATACATTCACTTGGCCCAACTAAGATATGCTTCCTATATATCAGTAGTTGTTCCTATGGGACACACTTATGGCTCCCAAATTAGATATACCCTATTACTTACTACATATCTTAACATTGATTAATGTCCAATAGTGGAGGGGTTAACCCAAGAGAGAGCATTTTTAGCTACGGGCATTGAATTTCATATAGGTATTGTCCTGGGGTGTCTGATTAAACCCTACTTTTCCTGGCACTCCTCAACTGCATCTTAGTCAACCCTAGACTGTTCCCAGCATTATTGTTATTGCCTATGTGTTAGTGTCTGAAGTTCTACCTAATTTTGAGTCACTCTAGATAATTTTTAAAGTTTACAATCGATTCTTGTGCTTCCCTTTGTTTTAGCGTGAGGCGCAAGTTCATGTTATTATGTGTATAGCTTACTATATTTTGGTCACTCTAACAACACCTTATTTTACTCTTTCTCTAATACACCCTACTTAGCCTCTTTTTGACACTATATGTTAGGTCATAGAGGCAGGATTCTACATTTGGGTTATTATACTATACACTGAGCCTATAGGTTATACTTACTAAATGAACTGTAACATGGACATAGTATTATTCTTGGTCCTAGAGCTTGGAGGAGGCATCCTGTACACACCTAATTTTCTGTCTGTTTGACATGTCTTAGATACTTTTGTGTTAAGAAACACCGTCCTTTTATCCCTGGAAACACCCTTCCCTTTATTCATATCATCCCCCCTTCTTTTATTCCGCACACAATTCAACTGTTTTATTCAAAAAAGCTCCTCCACCCCCCTTTTTCCCCTATATATCACGCGGCTATTGTCCACTGAATACCCTTCCCCCTTTATCTATTCTGGCCCAACAGTGGTCAGGCCACACGCCAACTCCCCACATGTTCTCATCATAAGATTTCAGAATACATCTCCTTATCAATGTGTGGAACATAAATTGCATGATATGATTTAAATGAGGTTCCACCTTACTCAGTCCAATCCCTTCATCTATATCATATTAAGGTATAATATCCGCTCTCATTTCTATTTGTTTATTCTAAACTATAGCTCCCTTTATCTTGCTACAGGAAATTAGAATCAGAAACATAAACCTATACCTCATGACTTTTCCTAGCTATCCGCTCATTGTTATAGTTTACACATACTCCTCATTGAGAGCATTGAAATGGTTGATGGAGTCATAGCCTTTATTTTATGTAACAGTCCTCATTGGATTTGATTGTATTACTTTTCATGTTCTATTGCAATTAATTTGTATGGACGACACTTGTATGTTACATTTTCTTATAACCTCAATAAAAATTGTTTAAAAAAAAAAAAAAAAGCCTAAGCTAGCTACAATGTAACTATTAGTTATATTGTAGCTAGCTTAGGGTTTATTTTATAGGTAAGTATTTAGTTTTAAGTAGGAATAATGTAGTTAATGATAGTCATTTTCTTTAGATTTATTTAAATTATATTTAAGTTAGGGAGTTTTAGGGTTAGGGTTAGACTTAGGTTTAGGGGTTAATACATTTAGTATAGTGGTGGCGACGGGGGCAGCAGATTAGGGGTTAATAAATGTAGGTAGGTGGTGTCGATGTTAGGGATGGCAGATTATGGGTTAATAATATTTAACTAATGTTTGCGAGGCAGGAGTGCAGCGGTTTAGGGGTTAATATGTTTATTATAGTGGCAGTCACGTTGGGTTGAGTTTTATGTTACAGCTTTGTAACGTAAAACCCATAACTACTGACTTTCAGTTTACGGTACAGATCTTGTAGTTATATGCTGTACCGCTCACTTTTTGGCCAGACAGGCAAACTCGTAATACCGGCGCTATGGAAGTCCAATTGAAAAAGGACTTTTTGAAAGCTGCGGTAGTTACGTTGCGTTACGGCCAAAAAAGTGTACGGTACAGCTATACCTACAAGACTCGTAATAGCAGCGGTAGTGAAAAAGAGCCATAATGCAAAACTCGTAATCTAGCCATCTGTTTGCCAAAGTATAAGCTTGCTATGGTTGATACTGGTTACAAATGCTCCCACTAGAGGAAATCTCTGCAGCTTAGTATAAAATATGTTTTGTAGTATCTCCCTTGACCCCGCTAACTGCCTAACAATTTTTATATTTGCTTGTCTGTTATACATATCTATTTCTTTTATAGAACTTACTCAGATGATAGACACTGGCTGCTAAATCGATACTTGACCTGGTGTCCATAGTTATATATCCATATAATGCTTTTATTTTTTAATGCTCCTAGGGGCTTGGATGTCTGTGGCCGAGATGTCTGAACCTTTCCACCTCTATATTTACAGATATAATATGTAGATTACATATGGATTGGGCACTACATAGTCAGCTGGGGAATACTAGCATTCAATATCTGATAGATGTCTATACTTTCACAAAGAGTTCCAGATATTTGTTTATTATTATAGTTCATTGTGCTACAGTAGATGCCCTGAAAATATAGGAGAAAAACAGACTGCATAAATATGTTAGATCCTTCTTTTCTAGTAGGTGACATTATGTGCTAAATTCATAACTTGATACTATGACCATTGTTCTGATGTGACGCACAGCTTAACTCAAAGGTATTTGACATGTTTTGGCGCAGACCCGGACTTGCACTACTTTTATTATCTATTATCTCCTTATTCATAATATGTTAAATGAGCTGCATAAATCACTTCCAATTGATAAGTTTAGACCCTTAGGGGCATATGTATCAAGCTCCGTATGGAGCTTGATGTCCCGTGTTTCTGGCGAGCCTGCAGGCTCGCCAGAAACACCAGTTATGAAGCAGCGGTCACATCGCCGGAAATCAACCCGATCGGGTTGATTGACAATCCCCTGCTGGCGGCCCATTGGCCGCAAGTCTGCAGGGGGTGGCGTTGCACCAGCAGCTCTTGTGAGCTGCTGGTGCAATGCTGAATACGACAAGCAAATTGCTCGTCGTATTCAGCGATGTCTGTCGGACCTGATAACTAGGGGCCTTAGGCTCCACTATGCCAGGTATAACCCAGCCCAGCATGCAACTAGCTCATTTTTAAGTATCAATAAGTAACTCATGTGTTCATGAGTCTTTACACTTGGATATGCTGCTTTGTAATATTGAAGCTTGTTTACCCTGAGTTATGATGCAACAGCTTACCTTGTCCTCCCACGGAGACATGATTTTTTGGTATGTGCTGCTTATCACACATAATAAACCTCCTGGATTGGGAGGGTTAACTACGCAATTTATCTTGAAAAAAGGGGGATTTATTTAAAGATAGTACACTCTGGTCTCTTATAAGCTAATCCCATATAGGTGATCAGACCTCCAAAATGTTCACCTAAATGATATAGATTATAAAGAAAGATGGGTTAGCACTTAAACAGCTAAAGAGATCTAAGGATATAGGACAGTGTATCTGTGAATCAAAAGAATCAAGTGAAACAAGTGACCTATAATATTCTGTGGCGTGTAGAGCAAAAAAGAGAAACTTAATAAGTACCAAACATGACTAAATTTCTGGACAAAATATATACATACATATACTGTATATGTGTATCTAATATTAGATGCACATAGAGTGTAGCAAAGTGGATACAATGTTGTGTTAAAAATAGTAGCTATAAATAATAAATGTGATATGAAGATTGACAGATATATCAATAAAATAATATTTAATTATTATTATATAATAAAAGAAGATATATTAAAAGAAAATGCCTGCATCAAATAATATACACATAATCCATATAATAAATGAGAATATAAGTAATATTGGCAATACGGGTTTTACATATAAAAAAACTATTTGGTGCAGCTAAGAAAAAGATGGTACGATTATATATACATAGCAAGTAAAAATGAGTCACTAATGACATGAGGTACCTGATACAAATATAATTCCCTTTTGGAAGCAGTTCTTATTACAAGTTAAAAGTCCCAAACGATAGTAGAAAATGTCCGGAAAAACTTCATAGATCGATAAGTTAGGTTTATCCCAGAGGCTGACGTTCCAGCTAACCTTTAGCAGATAGTGATAACAAAGTTCCTCAATATTCCAAATATTAGCAGTTGTGCCTCTGTATTTTCAGGAGATTGTAAATGTTGAGACCGGGGTGTTAGTTTGTGCGCCAAGATTGAATTGGGCAATACCTCACAGTCTGAAAAGCAAGTAGTTCCGGTGTTAAGGTCAAAATCGAGTAGATCCGAAGTAGAAAACAACTGGTAAATTAGTTTTTGTAGCTCATTATGTAAAGATCATCTTGATAAAGGCCCAGGCGGCTGAAACACGTTAATTTGCTCACAATGATCACAACTTTCACTCTGGTAAAGAGCCGGTATGGTCTGGTAGTAGGACAGGTACATCGAGCTATTTTAAAAATTAACGAATAGTCTCCATATGTGTAATCCCTTTACCAGGATCTACTAGCTTACCAAGTTGCTTTACATAATGAGCTACAAAAACTAATTTACCAGTTTTTTTCTACTTCTAATCTACTCGATTTTGACCATAACACTGGAACTATTTGCTATTCAGACCGTGAGGTATTGCCCAATTCAATCTTGGCGCACAAACTAACACCCCAGTCCCAACATTTAAATCAGATCATCTGCAATCTCCCGAAAATACTAAGGCACAACTGCTAATATTTGGAATATTGAGGAACTTTGTTATCACTATCTGCTAAAGGTTAGCTGGAACATCAACCTCAGGGATAAACCTAACTTGTCGATCTATGAAGTTTTTACGGACATTTGCTTTTATCGTTTGGGACTTTTAACCTGTAATAAGAACTGCTTCCAAAAGGGAATTATATTTGTATCAGGTACCTCATGTCATTAGTGACTCATTTTTACTTGCTATGTACGTATAATCGTACCAGCTTTTTTTAGCTGCACCAAATAGTTTTTTTTTATATGTAAAACCCGTATTGCCAATATTACTTATATTCTCATTTATTATATGGATTATGTGTATATTATTTGATGCCAGCATCTTCTTTTAATATATATTCTTTTATTATATAATAATTATTAAATATTATTTTATTGATATATCTGACAATCTTCATATCACATTTATTAATTATAGCTACTATTTTTAACATAACATTGGGCGCCATGTACTAAGCTCCGTCTGTATTTCCACGTCAAAATTCGCTCACGATCTGCTTCTTGTATGTACCAATCTGCGATCTGGTCGAAAAAACACTATTTTCATCAGCGATCGTAATTTTACGCAACTGATCGTTCCGAAGCCTTTTTCCACTTACTACATGTTCGATCGCACGTAAATTCGCTGTAATCGGAAATTATGAATGTTACAACTAATCCGTCCGCTCCAACTTTCACTGTAACTTCGCGTGATTTGCTTCGCGACCATTTAGGTAGCGAATACAATAGAAAACTATAGGGCGTCTCAACCTGACGCCAGGTAGAAGTACTTAAGTGAAAGGACTAGACTACTATTGTAGCATTATTGGTTTTTGGATCACTGAATGAAGATGGAGACACTTTTACACATGTTTCTTTTCCGATTAATTCAATTACGAGGAAGAAGGGCTATACAGGCACCGGTTGAAAACTTGCAAAGAAGGAGAGGTAGAAGAATCAGAGTCCCTAAAGTTTTCCTTCCACGTATGGGTTTGGAAAGCATTTCTGATCGAGAGATTATCCAGAGATTCCGTTTGGACAGAGAAGCTATTATGGAACTTTACTATGAAATAACAGAATACCTGGAACCTATGACAGCGGGTTCACAAGCCATACCCGGACTATTAAAACTGTTGGCAGCCTTACACTTTTTTGCCACCGGTTCATTCCAAGCTTTTCGAGGCGCCTAACCAAAGTTATTGATGCTTTGATGGTCGTCTTTCCAAGGTACGTGTGCCTTCCAGCGACTCCAGCGACTCTTTCGCGCCGAACGAAGCTTCAAAGTTATCAATAATCCGATTGTCTTCGACACACAATAGACGCAAAATTTTACGGCTTGGTTTTTAGTACATTCATGTAACGAAGTGCCATCCGCATGGTGCGAATGCTGGCGGGTTATTTCGATACGGTCTGTGTGAAAAAATTGACGCCTTAGTACATGGCGCCCATTGTATCCACTTTGCTACACTCTATGTGCATCTAAGATTAGATACACATATATATGTATTGATATATTTTGTCTAGAAATTTAGTGATGTTTGGCACTTATTAAGTTTCTCTTTTTTTGCCACATATCTCTAGCTCTACACGCCACAGAATATTATAGGTCACTTGTTTCACTTGTTTCTTTTGATTCACAAATACACTGTCCTATATCCTTAGATCGCTTTAGCAGTTTTAGCGCTATCCCATCTTTCTTTATACGCAATTTATCTTGTCTATACTGCACCCTAACTACTTTTTTCATAGTAACTCTTACATTACAACATAATATTGACCGTATTTTCCCTTCCTAGTTTAGTAAGACTGTTTAACATTACCTACAAGCTGAATTTAAGCTTTTGAATCTAATACCTCATACTTACATATTTCATCACATCACTCATACATAGGAAAACTTGGTTAGTGGCTTCTTGGCTACTACCTACCATGCTTTTTAATGAAAGAAAATGAGGACTGTCCTAACAAGTGTACAAACCTACCCAGATATGCCTTGAATGTTTGTTTTACTACTCTCAATTTCTCCTGTAATGTGCATTTACTTTTTTCTCAATAAAAAAAATACAAAAAAATAAATAAATACAAAAAAACATTTTCTTCTAAATGAAGAAAATTGAAATGTAAAGTATTCACAGTAAGAATACAGTTAAACACATTATTAAATATAAAAATAGTTAAAAAAATGATTTTTCGGCTTTTAAGGTATTTGAGTGGAAAGGGCTCCAAGTGTATATAGATGTTGCTGAAAGTACTGGTACTCTTCCACTTTTTTAGGAAAATTTGCAATTTTCTAGGAACTAAGAAAAAATTGACAAAATTATTTGGTTTCCACCATTCTTTATTTCAAATGTCATAGAACAGAAAATTCAGTTTTGATTTATGACTTCATGTTGCTTTAAACAACTAAACAAGTGAGTATGGCACAAACAAAAATATTTTGTAGCACTGTACAAAAATATTTTGGAGTCTGCAATCAGTCGCTCTGAATAACATTTATGCCCTTTTTGACTGGGATTTTGGCCCACTCTTCTTGAGCAAACTGGTCTCTCTGGTTTGATGAGCATCTTTTCCCAACTGTGAATTTCTGCTCTTTCCACAGATGTTGAATGGGATTCAGATAATTCTCTGGTGCTTTTTGAGGTATGTTTTGGGTCATTATCCTGCTGGAGGTCCCATGACTTGTGACTGAGACACAGCTTTCTGACACTGGGCAGTAAGTTTCCCTCCAGAATGCCTTGATAGTCTTCTGATATCATTGTGTCATGCACAAGGTACCCAGCACCAGGGGCAGCAAAGCAACTCCAAAACATCACTGAGCCTTCTCCATATTTCACAGTAGGGATGGTGTTCTTTTCTTTTAAACTTCTTTTTTTTTTCCTTCTGTAAACATGATTTTCCAAACAGCTCTACTTTTATTTTGTCTGTCCAAAGGACTTTCTCACAGAAAGACATGCATGTTGAAATGTATGTTGGCAAACTCCAGTCAGTTTTTTGTGGTTCTCTCTTAAAATGCAATGTTACCAATACTTTCAAATGTAAATTTCGGCCATATCTGTATATCTGTGTATATATGTGTAAATATAAACACATAAATACACATATATTTACATCTACCCATATATATACACCCATACATATTATATATATATATATATATATATATATATATATATATATATATATATATGTATATATATATGTATATATATATATATATATATATATACACATACACACACACATACAATATAGCCCTTTACATTAAAAAACCTTGTCATATACCATATATCTTTTATCCCTTATAAATAAATTTGAATTATATTTATATGAATATGTTTTTATCAAATAGTGTATAAATGAGTGAAACACTTTATTTTAATGTTTTTATGTTTTGTTTGATGCACATTTCTTTTTTAACTCTTACGCTAAATGCTAGGTCTTCTTTCGTGCAAACCTGGCACAAAAGTGACTGAAAAGTAAACAACAAATTTAATTATTATAATTATAATTTATTCATCTATGTGTAGAGCTGGGTACAGAGATAGGGGTATATAATGACAATGATTTGTAATAAAAATACAAAAACATAACAGACTAAAGGAGGAAGAGGGCCCTGCTCTGAAGAGCTTACAGTCTACAGGTTGATGATGCAGAAACATAAGATTTGGGGTAGCTTGGCATGTGGTTTGTAGATACAGCAGTGAGTCAAGGCAGTTCAAGATTTATTTTGGGAAGGATGAAAAACAGAGGAGAGATGATAAGCCTCTCTGAATAGGTGAGATTTCAAAGAGTGTATGAAGCTGTACAAGATTGAAGGCAGTCTTACTGAGTGGGGTAGAGAGTTCCAGAGGACATAAACAAGTCTTGGAGGCAGGTGAGGGACTTAGAGATACAAAGGGGCAGATTTACCAAAGGTCGAGCAGACATGATTCGCTGTAGCGAATCATGTCGGCTCGACCTCGTTAAATGCCGACAACATACGCTGTCGGCATTTAACATTGCACAAGCATGGTGAAATGCTTGTGCAATGCTACCCCCTGCTCACTCGTGGCCAATCAGCCGCTAGCAGGGGCCATCAATCATCCCGATCGGATTGGGAGAAGTTAAGGAGCAGCGGTCTTATGACCGCTGTATTTTAACTTCCGTCTCTAGCGGATTCCTAGGAGTGAAAAGAGGTAGGTCAGAGTTTGCTTGAAGAGGACGTGTCAGGGAGTATTTGGAGATGAGAGAGGAAATATAGTGCCAGATTATGAATGGAGCACAAAATTATGCTAGCATGATTGTGATATTTGTGCTCCCCTCGTAATACCAGCGCACGCAATTGCTAGGAAGCTATGCACTCAATAGAGAACTAGCGCAGCATAGGGGGTAAGTCACACAGTGATAGGCAGAAAATGTAAATATCTATATGCATATATACATATATATTTATGTATTCATATGTGTATATACATATATTAACACATAAATATATACTATGTATATAAGCATATACATATATATTTGCAGGGAACACACAGTTCCCATAGACCGCAATGTAAAGGCACTTTTCAGTGCCTTTTTTTATCTAACACCCAACGCTGTCCACTTTAAACCCCTTATAACTGGCTAGTGTAGTTCTTTTTAATAATGGCTGGTTATTTATCGTGTGGGCACAAATGGGCAAATGTGCACGTTTGCGGACGTGCAATAAGTTGGTGCTCCACTGGTGATCTAGTCGATAGTTGGGAGTGAGGCTGTTGAGTGCTTTAAAAGTTAGGGTTAATACTTTGAATTGTATTCTGGAGTGTATAGGGAGCCAATGTAGAGACTGGCAGAGAGAGCAGCTGATGAAGATCGACAACTTAGGTGGATGAGTCTAGCTGAAGCATTCATTATAGATTGGAGGGGGTGTTTGGGAAAGCCATTTAAAAGTAGATTGCCATAGTCAATGCGAAAAAATTAGGGAATTAATTTGTATTTTTGTAGTTTCTTGAGTGAGGAAAGGTCAAATTCTAGAAATTTTGCGTAGATGTGCACAAAAGGATTTGGCGAGCTCTTGTATATGTAAAGTGAATGTAAGTTCAGAATCAAGTGTGACCTCGAGACAGTGAATCTGGGTTGAGGTGTTGAGGATAGGGTCTCCAACTTTAAGAGAAATGGCAGGTGTCTCGAAGAGGGAGGGATAAGAAGCAGCTCAATTTTAGACGGATTGAGTTGGAGGTAGTGCACAGATATCAAAGAGGAAATTGCAGAGAGACAGTTGAGTAAATAGTCAAAGATATCAGGAGAGGAAAGACAGATTTTGGTATCATCAGCATATAAGTGGTACTGGAACACAGAGAAGGATATATGTTTTCCAAGGGAGGATGTATAGAGAGAAAAAAGCAAGGGACTAAGACTGTTTCCTAAGACATTTGCTGAATATAAATACCTGTTGGGGATGTAGTTCAGGATTCCTGACGACATGACTTTTAAAACAGGTGCACTGGTTGGGGCATAAGGGTATATTCATATAGAAAATCATCAAAGACAAATTAGGTTCTTTCTGATTATCATAATCTTTTAGACGTGCTTGATCATTAGCAACCAAATGTTAGTTGTAAGAGCTGCATATAGTCATCTGGTTTGCTAGAAACTAAAATTTTCAACTAAAATGTAAAATGTGCAGAGGGCAATCACCTATGTCAATAGCTATAAAGAGATTCTAACATGGCTTTAATGGAAAATGTCACATTTTCACATTTAAAAAAAAAACGCAGAAAGCAATAAACTGATTTACTTTACATTTTTAGGATTGCCTGCCACTCCCAAGTAAATTGTCAAATCTCAATAAAATATTTTCAGCTATAAGCTTTTCAAAATGGCATTTAAAATGTAATGTCTGTTTTAACTATGGCTGCACAGTAGTATGTGATATGACATATATTTATTAGGTTAACAGTGATACACCAGATGCAATATCATGTATTTTATGTCCTTTTTTATTTATTTATTTATTTTTATTGGGATTGTGTTTTGTGTTTATTTTTTGTGTTTTCTCCTTCCTTACTTCCACCACACCCCCTCCCCTGTCATGGATGTGGTGTGTGCATCCCATAACATAAGGGGTCTTAACTCCCCTACTAAGCGTAGCCTTCTTTTTCGGTCTATTAAACACCTGCAGGTTAAATTAGTTTTCCTACAAGAGACTCATTGGCTCGCAGGTAGCCCTCTCTCAATTCGGTCTCCTTTTTACTCCAAAGTGGAAACAGCATCCTTTACTAAAAAAAACTAGAGGGGTAGCCATATTAATCTATCGTGATATCTCCTATGAACAGATATCAATAGACTCTGACCCTCAGGGGCGTTTTTTGATAATAACATGTAAACTGGATGGCACTGTATATACAGTTGCCTCACACTATAGCCCAAATTCCAAACATATCAGACATTTTTAAAAATTCTTGAGTCATCTAAATTCTATTAAAAAAGTGATATTGTAGCTGGCGGGAGATTTTAATATGGTCCCAGATCCTAAATTAGATAAGCATTTACCCAAGAACTGTAAATTAGATAAATCCACAACGACTATGTCAAGACAATTTTTCTCTCTTCTGGCCCAGTCTAATCTGTTTGATGTGGGGCAATCTTTACACTCTGCTGCTAGAGATTTTACATTTTACTCCTCAGTAGACAACTCTTATTCTAGGATAGACTTTTTATTCTGTAATCCATGGTTGCTCGATAAAATCGTAGAGTCCTGGATTGGAGACTGTACATAGTCGGATCACTATCCTATTACTATTCAGCTCCCACTGTTAATTTCCATAACCAATAGACCCCCCTGGAGACTTCTTGATTCATTGCTTTCTATACCTGGCTTACACAATTCCCTTTTGGAGGAAATCCATCATTACTTACTACTTAACGATACAGGTGAGGTTGATGATTTTTGCCTTTGGGGTTCATTAACATTAAAGGCCTACATTAGAGGTATATTGTATTTATCAAAATACAATCCCAAACAAGAAAACATGCTTCTGCCTTCCTTGCTCAACTTCATCAAAAGCTCAGGAGTCTTATAGCAGATCATAAACTGACGTTATACCTGCATCTTCTCCTACATATAGTTTCAACAAAAAAATCCCTTCAACTTTTAAAAAATCAAAAGGTTCAAGAAAGGTTAAGAAAATGCAAACGTATATTTTATCAGAAAGGGAACAAAGCAGATTACCTACTAGCCCGTAAATTAAAGGGACACTGTACCCAAAAAATTTATTTTGTTATTCAGATTGAGAATGAAATTTTAAGCAACTTTCTAATTTACTCCTATTATCAAATTTTCTTCATTCTCTTGGTATCTTTATTTGAAATACACAAATGTAAGTTTAGATGCCGGCCCATTTTTGGTGAACAACCTGGGTTGTCCTTGCTGATTGGTGGATAAATTCATCCACCAATAAAAAAGTGCTGTCCAGAGTACTGAAACCAAAAAAAGCTTAGATGCCTTCTTTTTCAAATAAAGATAGCAAGAGAATGAAGAAAAATGGATAATAGGAACAAATTAGAAAGTTGCTTAAAATTGCATGCTCTATCTGAATTACAAAAGAAAAAATTTGGGTTCAGTGTCCCTTTAAGAGATTGGGTTGCTCAGGCTCGGATCCCATATTTAAAAAATGGGAGATCAATTATAACAAACCCTAAGAATATAGGCTCTAAATTCGCAGAGAATTATGAACAATTATATAATTTACATTCTACATACCCCCGAGACATCCCTAAAAGTGACCAAATAAAGTTGTTCCTCTCTGATCTTAAACTCCCGAGCCTCACGCAAGACCAAATTGATAGTATAGATTCTCCTATCACTTTAGAGGAGGTTGTTGCATCCATATCTAAATTAAAAGCTAGCAAAGCAGATGGATACATGGATACATTTTATAAAACTTTTAAAGACGTATTAGCTCCCCGCCTATTGAGAATTTTTTAATACAGCAGGACAACAAGGTTTGTTTCCCAAGGAGTTTCTCCAGGCTACAATTATTACCTTGCCTAAGCCGGGTAAAGCTCCTGACATATTTTCTAACTTCAGGTCAATTTCTTTATGTTAATTTAGACACTAAAATGCATGCCAAAATCTTGGTTACCCGACCTTGTGTTACTCTGTCACTTGATGCTGAAAAAGCTTTTGAACGTCTCGACTGGCTATATCTTCAAGAAACGCTGTTAAACTTTGGCTTTCCTAAATCATTCTGTCTCACGGTAATGGCTTTATACTCATCCCCTTCAGCAAAAGTGAGAGGGTTGGGCTTTTGCTCCCCCACATTTAAAATAACCAACAGTACACGTCAGAGTTGCCCCCTTTCCCCGTTACTTTTTGCTCTTGTAATGAATCCTCTCACGGAGGCCATCAGAATTTCTCCTAATATACAGGGGGTCTGCCTTGGTGACACTTTGCAAAAGGTAGCACTGTTTGCAGATGACTTCACTATATTTAATTCAAACCCCACTTTCTCTCTACCAGCTTTATTCTCCCTGTTAGATGAATTCTCTAAAATTAGTTTTTATAAATAGAATTTCAATAAAACCATTGCTTATGCCTTGAATGTAGCAGATAGAGAACTTTTAGTCTTGAGAAGGAGGTTCCCATTTGAATGGACCACAGAAAAAATTTGCCATCTCAGAGTTTATTTATCGCATGATATCCCCACAACAATATTGAGTACTTTAATTCCATTACTTCTAAAATTTAAACATCTTACGAGTTGCTGGGATTCCCCATACCTATCATGGTGGGGGAGAGTTGCGGTGCTTAAGATGAGCCTGTTACCCAAATTAACTTACTTTTTTTGTTGTTTACCGATCCCTATCCCAAAGTCCTTAATTGTACAATTTCAACAAAATTGCAATTCTTTTATTTGAAAGGGAAAACGTCCCAGGGTAGCTATGAGATATTTACACAACCCAGTGTCAGCAGGGGGAGTCGCCAAGACTAACCTTTCTGATAATTTCATAGTTAAATCTAGCTTGAAGTTCTGGGACAGGATCTGCTGTACCCCCACGGCTTCACCCAACCCTTCCCCAATACACTAACAGGTCTTCTAACTTCACTAAAAGACTCACACCCAGATATGTGGACTGAGGCAGGGATATTAGCTGTGGCTGACTTATTTATTAATGGATCCGTTCTCACCATAACACTCTTCGAAACTAAATATCCCCATTCGCAATTATTTCACTTTGAGTTCTTGAGACTGAAAAGTTTTTTAAGATCTTGGGGCTTCTTGGATACTCCATTACGGCAGGCAACTGTTTGGGAAAAGAGATAGATCACAGGCATAAGACCACCAACATTGTTTTCCCTGTCTTACGTTGATATTCTCCCGTCTTTTTACAGTTCTGATCTATAGCAATATTATTAACAAAATTCACAATACACAGTAGCTCTTATTTAGAGTTACACTTTAAAATCCTCACCCAATGGCACTTTACTCCTCACAGGCTCTTTCAGATTTCTCACCTTAACTCCCTATTGTGTTGGAGAGAATGCGGGAAAATAGGACCCCCCTCGCACATGTGGTGGGATTACCCAAATATCCAAAGGTTATGGCATAGAGCCTTCCAGTACAGTAGAGAATTTGGAATTGATTACAGTAAAAATCCTCAGATGGGGCTTTTTAATTTGTTTCCTAAAAATATACCATCAGGGGGTCGATCCGATAAAAATCGTCGCCCGCAAAAGTCGGCGACGCCAATATTTGCGCGGGTTTGGTATCCTATATACGGCGTAACCTAGAAGTTACGCGCGTATATTTCTGCCGTCGCCCGTAGTTTTTTGGGCCATAGGCAGGTATACCAAACCCGCGCAATTTGGTATCCAATATACAGCGTAAGGACTTACGTGGCAAAATGGAGAAATCTTACTCCATTTTTACCTCGCCACAAAAGCAGCCGTAAGAAGCCTTACGCTGACTATTGGAAGCCCGTAACTCCCTAAACTGGCTGCTAAAATAAACCTAACACCTAACGCATGCGCAATGTCTATCTCCCTGTCAACCGTGATCTGCTAAAATAAACCTAACACCTAACGCATGCGCAATGTCTATCTCCCTGTCAACCGCGATCCCCCGCCGCAATCCCTAATAAAGTATTTAACCCCTAAACCGCCGCCATCTACATAAACTAACCCCCTACTGTGAGCCCCTAAAACCGCCACCATCTAACTGATCTATCCCCTAATGTGAACCCCTAAAACCGCCACCATCTGACTGATCTATCCCCTAATGTGAACCCCTTACACCGCCGCCATCTATATTAAAATTATTAACCCCTAATTTAATCTACCTACCCCGCCGCCAGCTATATTATCTATATTAACCCTAAGTATATTATAGTTAATATAGTTATTACAGTATATATATTAACTATATTAGCCCTAATTATATTAGGGTTAATATAGTTAATATAGTTACTATAGTATTTATATAAACTATATTAACTCTATCTAACCCTAACACCCCTAACTAAATTCTTATTAAATAAATCTAATTCATATTATAAACTAAAATATTCCTATTTAAATCTAAATACTTACCTATAAAATAAACCCTAAGATAGCTACAATGTAATTAAATAAACTAAACTAAATTACAAAAAACAAACAAACACTAAATTACAAAAAATAAAAAAAAGATTACAAGATTTTTAAGCTAATTACACCTATTCTAAGCCCCCTAATAAAATAATAACTACTTAATAGCTATTATACCTAGTTAAAATAATTAACAATTTACCTGTAAAATAAATATAAACCCTAACATAGCTATAATGTAATTATTAATTACATTGTAGCTATCTTAGGGTTTATTTTATAGGTAAGTATTTAGATTTAAATAGGAATATTTTAATTAATAATATTAATATTAGATTTATTTTAATAAGAGTTTAGTTAGGATGTTAGAGTTAGATAGGGTTATTATACTTTATATATATACAGTATATAATATAATAACGATATTAACTATATTAACCCTAATATAATTAGGGTTAATATAGTTAATATATATAATATAATAACTATATTAACTATATTAACCCTAATATAATTAGGGTTAATATAGTTAATATAGCTGGCGGCGGTGTAGGGGGATTAGATTAGGGGTTAATACATTTATTATAGGTGGCCGCGGTGTAGGGGGATGTAGATTGTAGGCAAAAGAGCAGTTTACTTTTTGACAAAGCCCTGCCAAAAGCCCTTTTAAGGGCTGGCAAAAGAGCTGTTACTTTGGGTTATGCCCCGCAAAAAGCCCTTTTAAGGGCTGGCAAAAGAGCTGTTACTTTGGGGCAATGCCACGCAAAAAGTCCTTTTCAGGGCTATTTGTAGGGTTAGACTTAGGTTTAGTGGTAGGGATAGTTTAGTATTTTAGGGGTTAAATAATTTAATATAGATGGCAGCGGGGTAGGGGGATTAGATTAGGGGTTAATAATTTTAAAATAGCGGCGGGGTAGGGGCTCACTTTAGGGGGTAGGTAAGGTAGATGGCGGCGGTGTTAGGGGCTCACTTTAGGTGGTTATAGATTTAATATAGCTGTCGGCGGTTTAGGGGTTAATAACTTTATTAGGCAGCGGCGGTTTAGGGGTTAATACATATTTTATTGTTAGGATAGTGAGGGGGGATAGCGGATAGAGGGTTAGACGTGTCGGGCTATGTTAGGGAGGTGTGTTAGACAGTGCAGGTGATTTAGACTTTAGTCAGGTTTTGTAGGCGCCGGCAGTTTCTAACGTGCCGCAAGTCACTGGCGACGCCAGAAATTTGTACTTGCGCAGATTTCTGGACATCGCTGGTTTGTCAGACTTACGGCACGTTAGCATCTGACGGCGACATATATGGGATAGCTCGAGTTGCGAGCTGAAACTGCGAGCGACGCGGGTTCCCTCGCTTGCGCCGCAAACTACGATCTATATCGGATCGCGCCCCATATATCCTTAACTTATGCATATACTTTTTTATGGCAGTTAAACTGGCTATAGCTAGAGCTTGGCACCGACCTAAGGGCCATAGGTGGCACCAAGTACTAAAGATAATCACGCATTTTGAAAGCATGGAGAGCCCCATATTTGCTGTTCATAATAAAATTGATATACATTGATATACATTGCATGAGTTGGGAACTCAGGAGACACTTTTAGAGAGATCACCCACATTGAATTGAGATGGCTTACTCTAGAATGAGACAAGTTTACTATTTTTTACTTTTTACTTTTACGATGCCACTTTACTTGAGATAGTGATTGGATCATAAGGGTTTAATTTTTATGATTAGGTCACGACAGTTTGATGAAATAAACCACTCTAGCCATATGACGTGGTGAGGGGAGTATATATATTTTTTTCTCTCTTTATTACAAATCGCATCTGTTTTCTACTAAATGTAACCTATTTTAGAAGCACTGTTGGATGTTTACAATGTATTGAACCACATATCTTTATAATATAATAGAATGTAATATCTTCTAACACTTAATATGGATACAAATGGCCTACTTTTCCTTTAGATAAATAGGTGTATACTATGATCATGTTATCCCCTTACACTTTTCAGTTTTCTAATAGTGGTATCTCATTGAAATCCAAACAATTTTAGATATCTTTTATTGCTTTACTTATGTCACTATACACACTCTCTCTAAACTGTCTCAACCTTTATAGTTAGGTTCTCCTATGTATATATTTTGCTATTCAGTTCAGTGCAGTTCAAGAGAGGCTAGCAAGGTTTGAGGAGGTTCTTTTTTTTTTTTTTATAAAAATAAGATTAGAAATTATTTTATATATAAGAATAAGATTAGAAAATTTGAGGTATTCCCTGTGCATATAGGAATTTGTCTGTGATTTAACAGATATGATTATATGACTATATGATTGCAACCAATTTTATTTTGCTCTCTCTATATGCTGTTTGAACCTGTACTGTTGTTTATTTAATCTCAATAAAAAAAAAATATATATATTTTTTATTGATTCTTTGTTCTATACATGTAAGAACATACACATTGCTCAAGGTGTTACTGTTATTCAGTATTTTTGTAATTAAGTACTTCTAGAGCTTTCTATTGTAACATATCTACATTTATATTTTTAGAAATTATGTCACCCTGAACTGAAAATGTCATAAAACTTGATATCAAATGCCGTACACTGCACAAATATTATACAGCTCTTGCAAAGTTAGCAAAATCATATAAACATTTAGGAACAGACTGCAAATACTTTTTACACTTATTTCTCATTTTGCAGGGCTGTGTTTCAGGGATTTATTGATTTTCTTATTCTGTCTGTGGCTGGTTAATGTTTCAGGAAGGCGTCAAGCACACTAATGCAGAGATGACAAAATTATTTTGTCTACCAGTGTACTAATGGTCTGGACTACAGTATTTAATTAAAGAGACCATTTTATTCTCTGAATATTGTTAAAGATAAAATCAATATTACTATTAGAAATTGCAGTTTCCTTATTTAAATAATTGAAAATGGAGAAATTTCATAATAATGCCATTTCTAAGACTTGCATGGTTATTTACTGAAGAATAATAATATATTTCATTAATAGCTGGGTAGTGCAGTATCTGTTTCATTTATATATATATATATATATATTTACAATGTAAAGTCGTGAGTGTACAGCCTGTATAACAGTGTATATTTGCTGTCCCCTCAAAATAACTCAACACATAGCCATTAATGTCTAAACCGTTGGCAACAAAAGTGAATACACCCCCCCAAGTGGAAACGTCCAAATTGGGTCCAAAGTGTCAATATATTGTGTGGCCACCATTATTTTCCAGCACTACCTTAACCCTCTTGGGCATGGAGTTCACCAGAGCTTCACAGGTTGCCACAGGAGTCCTCTTCCACTCCTCCATGACAACATCAGAGAGCTGGTGGATGTTAGAGACCTTGCACTCCCCCACCTTCCGTTTGATGATGCCCCACAGATGCTCAATAGGGTTTAGGTCTGGAGACATGCTCAGCCAGTCCATCACTTTTACCCTCAGTTTCTTTAACAAGGGAGTGGTCGTCTTGGAGGTGTGTTTGGAGTCATCATCATGTTGGAATACTGCCCTGCGGCCCAGTCTCTGAAGGGAGGGGATCATGCTCTGCTTCAGTATGTCACAGTACATGTTGGCATTCATGGGTCCCTCAATGCTCAATGCACTGTAGCTCCCCAGTGCCGGCAGCACTCATGCAGGCCCAGACCATGACACTCCCACCACCACGCTTGACTGTAGGCAAGACACACTTGTCTTTGTACTTCTCACCTGGTTGCTGCCACTCACGCTTGACACCATCTGAACCAAATACGTTTATTTTGGTCTCACCGGACAACAGGACATGGTTCCAGTAATCCATGTCCTTAGACTGCTTGGCTTCAGCAAACTGTTTGCAGGCTTTCTTGTGCATCATCTTTAGATAAGGCTTTCTTCTGGGATGACAGCCATGCAGACCAATTTGATGCAGTGGGCTAATTGGGCCCAATTTGGACATTTCCACTTAGGGGTGTACTCACTTTTGTTGCCAATGGTTTAGAGATTAATGGCTCTGTGTTGAGTTATTTTGAGTGACAGCAAATTTACACTGTTATTCAGGCTGTACACTCACTACTTTACATTGCAGCAAAGTGTAATTTCTTCAGTGTTTTCACATGAAAAGATATAATAAAATATTTACAAAAATGTGAGGGGTGTACTCACATTTGTTTAGTACACCTTACAAAAAGAGTATTGCCACACATCCACTTCCAAATAAACACACATTTTCAATTTTTTTTTAATGTTGCTAAAATGTGCCTGCACCTATGCTTTTATATTAAAATGGGGATCTTAGTCGAACAATATGTCGATATTCTGCTTATCCAGTCACCAACTTACAAGGTGTCCTAATGTTGACTGGTCCTAACACTACAATACTTTTGGGCCTATTTAACAAAGGTCTGTCGGACATGATCCGACAGTGTGGATCAAGTACAACAGACCGCGCTGAATGCGGAGAGCAATACGCTCTCTGTATTCAGCATTGCACTAGCAGCTCTTGTGAGCTGCTGGTGCAACGCTGCCCCCTACAGATTTGCGGCCCATCGGCCGCCAGCAGGGGGTGTCAATCAACGGGTTGAATTGTGGCAATGTCTTTCTGTTTACTCAGAGCAGGCGGACAGGTTATGGAGCAGCGGTCTGCTTCATAACTGGTGTTTCTGGCGAACCTGAAGCCTCGCCAGAAACACTGGGCTTCACGCTCCGTACAGAGATTAATAGATATGCTCCTTTGCCTTTATGGGCTGAATCATTCCTGCTTTTTCTTTTCATTATAGAATGAGACTCCTGTTCTGATGTATACACATCTCCAACTGGTCACTTTAGGAGCTGCTTTTGCAGCTTAATAAATGGAACCCCATGACTTTGGCATTTCAGGGTTTTTAATTTATCCACAACCTTACTATGAAGACATAAATATTCTGCAAATTAATTATTTGCTTCTATGATGGACAATTATTTATTTAATAGTAGGTACTGTATGCCCAATGGCAGCTAAAGCCAAGATCTAAAAAACTAATTATATAGGTCCCCATTTAAATTGACAAGAAACCCCTTTATTAATGATTCTGATAGAATATACAATTTTAAATAACTTTCCAATTTTGTATCTAATTTGCTTCATTCTTTTGGTATCCTTTGTTGAAGGAGCAGCAATGTACTACTGGGAACTAGATGGACACATCCAGGGAGCCAATAACAAAACGTATATATGTGCAGCAACCAATTAGCAGTTTTCTCTCAGTAGTGCTTTGCTTTTCCTGAGCCAAAATATGCTTTTCAACAAAGGGTAACAAAAACAAAGCAAAATCAATAAAATAAAGTTGTTTAACATTGTATACTCTATTTGAATAATGAAAGAAAACTGATGGGTTTCGTGTTCCTTAAAGAAGCTTCAGATGGACAAGATTCCCAGGCAGGGAACCTATCCACCTGAAATGAGTGGCAGTAATTCAGCATCCTCTGGTGGAGGACGGATGTTAAGATTTCACAAGAACTCTCAAGTTAAGATCAGTCCGGTGTAGCAGTATTATGTGGTAGAAGCATTATGTGGTATTTGTTTTTTAAAAGCATACCTACGCAGACACATGAGCAACAACACACTACTGTGAGCTAGCTGGTGATTGGTGAATGCACAGTCTCTTGTCATTGGCTCAACAGATGTGGTCCTCTAGGTCCCAGTAGTGCATTGCTGCTCTGGAGCAGATGTTTAACTATCTGTTTGACCACTTTAAATGGGTTAAACACATATGGCAAGATTATAAGTCACGTGGCAAATCAGTTGCGAAAACACTGCACACGCTATGGCTTTTGGGTTGCACAGCTATTATAAGTTGCAAAATAACCTATATTGCGCATGTGTTAAGCTGCGTAATGCAAACAACCAAATCGTGTGCGCGTTCACATATTCCCCATAGAAGTCAATGGAGAAAACAAATAGAAAAAAAAACACACAAAAAGCATTGCACAAAGCCAATGGGGCCTATTTATGAGACTTGAAAAAGGCCTGTTATCAGGCCGAA
Source organism: Bombina bombina (assembly GCF_027579735.1). Lineage (NCBI taxonomy): Eukaryota > Metazoa > Chordata > Amphibia > Anura > Bombinatoridae > Bombina > Bombina bombina. The sequence continues at coordinate 227,579,254 of NC_069504.1, read as the reverse complement.
ATGCGTCGACATTCAACTGAAAGTAAGCAAATTTCTTATACCTTAACACATTGTCATATATTGTCTGCAGTATTGTTATTCTTCTTTTTTTCACAGGAATAATTTGGAGTTTTTTTTCTCATTTACTGATTGATATCACCAATTAAAAGACATAAGAAGTTCACTCTTACACAATTACCCTAAACACCTTTATTGTTGCAATTTGTATTTTTGAATTTTTACACTTCCTTTTATATCAGAACTTCACTATTGTTTTTTTTACTTTTTTACATTTTTGTATTTTTTCACTATTTTTATATTTCATCACCATTTTTTCATTATTTTTTTTTCACCTCTTTTTCATCAGTTGGAATTTAAGTTAATTTGAACATTTTTAACACTTTCGTACAACACACTTTACTGGGATTACTTTATTGGAATTCACATCAAATAATTTTACTGGGACATTTTTACAATAATATATGCATTGGCCACTTATTTCCCACTTTGGGCCCGATCCGATATGCAGCGTCGCCCGCAAAAGCCGGCAACGCCGAATTTTGCACGGGTTTGGTATCCTATATACGGCGTAACCTAGAAGTTATGCTCGTATATTTCTGCCTTCGCCCGTAGTTTTTTGGGCCATAGACAGGTATACCAAACCCGTGCAGTTTGGTATCCAATATACAGTGTAAGGACTTACTTGGCGAAAATGGAGAAATCTTACTCCATTTTCACCTCGCCACAAAATGCAGCCGTAGTAAGCCTTACGCTGTGTATTGGAGCCCGTAACTCCCTAAACTACCTGCCAAATAAAACCTAACACCCAACGCATGCGCAATGTCTATCTACCTGTCAACCACGAACTGCTAAATAAAACCTAACACCTAACGCTTGCGCAATGTCTATCTACCTGTCAACCACGATCCCCAGCCGCAATCCCTAATAAAGTATTTAACCCCTAAACCGCCGCTCCCGGACCCCGCGGCCACCTACATTAAATGTATAACCCCCTAATGTGATCCCCCTACACCGTCGACACCTACATTACATACCCCCTAATGTGAGCCCCTTACACTGCCGCAATCTACATTACATACCCCCTAATGTGAGCTCCTACCCCGCAGCCAGCTATATTAAATTTATTAACTCCTAATCTAATCCCCCTACCTCGCCGCCAGCTATATTAAATTATTAACCCCTAATCTAATCCCCCTACCCTGCCGCCAGCTATATTAAATTTATTAACTCCTAATCTAATCCCCCTACACTGCCGCCAGCTATATTAAAATTATTAACCCCTAATTTAATCCCCCTACACCGCCGCCAGCTATATTAAATACATTAACCCCTAATCTAATCCCCCTAAAGTAATCACCTCTATTACCAGTTCTTAAAAGGGCCTTTTGCGTGACATTGCCCCAAAGTAAAAGCTCTATTGCCAGCCCTTAAAAGGGCTTTTTGCGGGGCTTTGCGGACAGGGTTATGGAGCAGAGGCTGCTTCATAACTGCTGTTTCTGGTGAGCCTGAAGACTCGCCAGAAACACAGGCCCACAAGCTCTTTACGGAGCTTGATAAATGGGCCCCATTGTTTAATGTACATAATATTGTAATGTAAAATATTTTCATTATCTCAATGGTTAAACATATCTCTATACAAATAAATCCATGTTTTTCTATGTATGTGTATGTATGTCAATGTAAAATCTCTGCGTCGGCTTTGTTTTTCTAACAAACGCAATCTCCTATCTTTGAGACCTTATAACTTTTCTGCGCAATCATTTTTATTAGACAGAGTTAATATGAGTGTAACCGTACTTTGTAATGTATTTTTTAAGTGTTTTGTGAAACTTTTATGTTGCGCAAAACTATTAACTACAGCTCTTCGAGTGCGGAAAAGATTGCTGCGTAAAAGGCGAATGCGCGCGTGCAATAATGATTTTTCAATACTTGTAAGGGCTGCGCAATGGAATTGATTGCGAAAAGACCATATCGTGCTTGGAAAAGTCATAACGTGCAACTTGACAGTTCTTTGGGATACAGCACTACTATGTGGTACAGTGCACGGTGTACAGGGTTAGCTGCATATACCCCAAAATCAAAGATTGAAACAGGTAATCACCAGCACTGTAAGAAACTTATAAAAAAAACTTTTATTGGATATACACAAAAAGCGACGTTTTGTGGCTTAACCCCTTAGTCATGCTAAAGGTACATATACATCTTAATGGCTTTTTAAACACAATTTGGAGCCAAACACATCCATTTTGGGAACAAGGGTTCCATCTAGTGGTCATTCATTTATAGGCCATCTCTATACCTTTTTTGTGAGTATATGTAACAATATAAAAACAATGTAACAAACCTTTACAGAATGGCAATATTTATGTGTTAACCTATAGTTTATTGTGGCAATAAATTTTCAACACTAAATTTTAAATTTTAAACACTAAAATTTTTAACACTGAATATTCAGTACTATTTAAATCCACTACTAGATAATTCTATGTTAACTATTGTGAGTGTATTTAAATACATGGGTACATTTCCTTTAAGGAGCTATAGTGTATGGAAAAATAAGAGACTAAAAATTGATCAACACCTAACAGGCAAATCATATAGGGTCAATTCAAAAGAAACATGATAGGTCAAAATCCCTGTTGAGTCCCTTTGGTATAAGGGTCTCCAATTTGTGGATCCACCACATTTCTATCTGTTTTAATAATTTTTCCCTATCCATTCCATTTCTGGGTACCTTTATTTATCTTAAGTGTTTTGACAGTAGTGCCTCTAAATTTTTTCTCCTTATATTTGAGTGATGTTGACTCAAACTATCATTGACCTTTTGTGTGGTCTTTAAGTAATAAAGAGAACATGGACACTTAATAAGGTAAATCACAAAATTGCTGTCACAGGTTTGGCATCCCTCAATCTTAAAACGTCTACCCCTATGGAGATGGAAAAAATTAGGACCTTTAATTATCGAGTTACAACTCACGCAGCCAAGACGGGGTAATTACCATTTCTCTTACTTCCAATATAGGATTGTGTATCTCTATGGCCTGTCCCTATATTGCATTTTAATAGGTGGTCACGTATGTTTCCAACCCTTCTATAGGCCATAAGTGGAAGTTCCTTAAAGGGACACTCAATCAAAATTAAACTGTCATTATTCAGATAGAGCATGCTATTTTAAACAACTTTCCAATTTACTTCCATTAACTAAATGTGCACAGTCTTTTTATATTTAAAATTTTTGAGTCACCAGCTCCTACTGAGCATGTGCAAGAATAAGTGTATATGCATTTGTGAATGGCTGATGGCTGTCACATGGTACGTGTATGCATTTGTGATTGGCTGATGGCTGTCACATGGTACAGGGGGAGTGTAAAAAGACATAACTTTTAAAATTGTTATAAAAAAAATCTACTACTCATTTGAAGTTCAGACTAAGTGCTATTGCATTGTTTTGTTATCTTGCATTTGTTGATTATGCAAATCTACTGTGTTGACTGGTCCTTTAAAGTTGTCTATGTGTTGATTACAATCTCTCAGTATGTGCCAGTGTTTCCTTATGGCCTTAGATATTATGTTGCTGTGTGAATTGTACTGTGAGACGAACACTAATCTGTCCTTATTGTTCGTCTTACTCTCTCTTTAGATAGGGTTCTGGATTTCTTTGATTTTTTTGTTGATTAGATTTAGAGGGTAGCCTCTTCTCAGGAATTTATTTGTCATCTCTAAGAGTCTTTTTTCTTTATTATCTTTTTCACTGACTATTCTTTGTACCCTGAGCAACTGGCTCTTGGGCAACAAATCTATCAATCCTCTCAGGTGAAAACTATTATACTTCAAGAGAGTATTTTTATCCATTTCCTTGGAGTATATATCTATGTTTAGTTTATTAACACCTTAGGATACCCTTGTATCTAGGAATCTAATAGTCTCTTCACTATATGACAATGTAAATTGTAAACCCCTCACCATGGTATTAAGTTCTTGAACAAACTTTTCCAGGGTTCCAATGCTGCCCCACCACATGCCAAGCACATCATCGATGTAGCGCCACCACACCGCTCCATATGCCTTAATCAAGTAGTTCTCGTAAGCTAATCTCTCTTCAAATTCATTCATGTAAAGATTGGTATATGATGGGGCAACATTGGAACCCATTGCCGTTCCTTTAATCTGAGTATACCATTCATCTTGAAAAGTAAAAAAATTCCAATATAGTATTAGACTCAACAGGTTTTCAATAAATTGACACTGTGCTTTAGTGTGTCTGCCACTCACCATGAGTCCTTTATTAATGATCACTATGCCTGTTTTATGTTTGATTGATGTGTAAAGGCTCTTAACATCCATGGTGAATAGTAGATACCTATCAGATGGAAATTTTAGTTGTTTGGCTTTTTCTAAGAAAATTCTTCAAGTAGCTAGCCATTTTGGCTACTTCTGGTTGGAGTAATTTATCAATATATATATAGAAATATTTGTGTAGACAGAATCTTCACAGGAAACAATGGGCCTCCCTGGTGGTCTAGTGGGATCTTTGTGGACCTTTGGAACAGTATAAAAAATGGGATGCCTGGGTTTTTTTACATATAGATATTCTGCTAGTTTTTTATCTATGATATCACTTTCCACTGATTTGTTTAGAATGAGTTTAATCTCCTTTTGTATCTTATGTAATAGATTATATTGTTTCTTTCTATAAGTGTGTGTATCATATAGTTGTTCTTATATTTCATTTACATAGTAATGTTTGTCCATAATGACAGTGGCCCCTCCCTTATCTGCCCCTTTAAGGATTACTTTATCTTTATTTTTCAAAGATTTTAATGCAACATGATCACTTTTAGAATTGTAATGTTATTCTCCATATTAACCATCTTAATGTTAGCTTTTGTTTCATTATGTAGCCCACTAAACCACACTTTTAATTTAATATTTCTATAGAATCTTTGTAGATCTTTTGCAAGTTCAAAAACTTCATTTTCCAGGAATAGGCAAAAAGAGAGTCCCTTATTTAACATACACAGTTCATCAGTAGTGAGGACATATTGTGAAATGTTTACCATGGTTTCATCAGTCTTCTTGTATGTTCTACGTTGAGACTTCCTCGGTTCCCCTTGTAGTGCAGCTGTCGTCTGTTTGTGATCCAAATTTTTTGTGGTGCTTGTGGCCTCCCTGCCGATATCGCTCTCGCCGCCACTGACTTCCAATGGGGGAGTTGGAACTCCTTCTGATGACGTGTCGGATCCTGATGTGACACTCGTATCACGTGACTGTTGACTCCTTCCTTGATTGGTTCTTCTCCTTGCTTGGGCTCTGCGTGTAGAATGGTAACCTTGGTTACTGTATCTTCATTTGTAAACTTTGCCCAAACTATAATCCTCCTCATCCCTTAGGTATTTTGTGTGCTTCGTTTCCTTGATGACTTTTTGTTCAGTCGATATCCTATCATCAATCTTTTTCTCTAATTCCTGGAACTATTCTGGTGTTAAAGGGCCATTATACACTCATTTTTTCTTTGCATAAATGTGTTGTAGATGATCTATTTATAAAGCCCATCATTTTTTATTTTTTTTTAAATGTATAATTTTGCTTATTTTTAAATAACATTGCTCTGATTTTCAGACTCCTAACCAAGCCCCAAAGTTTTATTTGAATACCGTCAGCTACCTTCTCCAGCTTGTTCCTGTTTGTGTAAAGGGTCTTTTCATATGCAAAAGAAGGGGGAGTGTCTTATTTCCCACTTGCAGTGGGCTTTCCAACTGCCTTTTCAACTGAGCTAAACTGAAAGCTTCTAAGTAAGTTTTTAAACAGTTTTATACTGGATTTTTATATCAGTATCTGTGCATCTTATTCTTTATAGTAGTGTCTATTACATGCAGTTATATGAAAATGAGTGTATACTGTCCCTTTAAGGCCATGAGTAAATCAGCCCCTTGAGGAGGTATTCGACGACTGTGCACACTATTAGATCGTAGGAACATTTATTAATAATGGCCTCGAATTTGTCACAATATTCCTTATTTTCTCTGAGCAATGTTGGTGTAGTGCTCATCCTCAGGCCCCTTGGGATTCTTTTGACCCGATAGTACTCTGCAAGGGTGGTCGCATGCAGGTCCCATTTCATCAATTTTACCTTTAAAGTCTTATACTCCTTCGCTATGTTAGTCGACTCTGCTGTTCTCAAGAAGTCACGAGAGCCTTTGGTAAGTGTCGTAATATGGGCTGCATCCATGGTTGTTAAGAGCCTTTACACATCAATCAAACATGAAACAGGCATAGCGATCATTAATAAAGTACTCATGGTGAGTGGCAGACACACTAAAGCACAGTGTCAATTTATTGAAAACCTGTTGAGTCTAATACTATATTGGAATTTTTTTTCTTTTTCAAGATGAATTGCTTGTTCAGATTAAAGGAACGACAATGGGTTCCAATGTTGCCCCATCATATGCCAATCTCTACATGAATGAATTTGAAGAGAGATTAGTTTATGAGAACTACTTGTTTAAGACATATGGAGGGGGGTGGTGGTGCTACATCCATGATGTGTTTGGTGTGTGGTGGGGCAGCATTGGAACCCTGGAAAATTTTGTTCAAGAACTTAATACCATGGTGAGGGGTTTACAATTTACATTGTCATATAGTGAAGAGACTATTACATTCCTAGATACAAGGGTATCCAAAGGTGTTAATAAACTAAACATAGATATATACTCCAAGGAAATGGATAAAAATACTCTTTTGAAGTATAATAGTTTTCACCCAAGATGATTGATAGATTCATTGCCAAAGAGCCAGTTGCTCAGGGAACAAAGAATAGTCAGTGAAAAAGATAATAAAGAAAAAAGACTCTTAGAGATCTCAAATAAATTCCTGAGAAGAGGCTACCCTCTAAATCTAATCAACAAAAAAATCAAAGAAATCCAGAACCCTATCCAAAGAGAGAGTAAGACAAACAATAAGGACAGATAAGTGTTTTTGTCTCACAGTACAATTCACACAGCAACATAATATCTAAGGCCATAAGGAAACACTGGCACATACTGAGAGATTGTAATCAGCACATAGAACACTTTAAGAAACCTCCACTTATGGCCTATAGAAGGGTTAGAAACATACGTGACCACCTAGTAAAAAGCGATATAGGGACAAGCCATAGAGATACACAATCCTATATTGGAAGTAGTTGTAACTCGATAATTAAAGGTTCTAATTTTATCCATCCCAAGAGTGGTAGAAGTTTTATATTGAGGGATTCCACCCCTGTGACAGCAATTTTGTGATTTACCTTACGAAATGTCCATGTTCCCTTTATTACTTAGGGGAGACCACACAAAAGGTCAAAGATAGGTTGAGTCAACATCGCTCAAATATAAGGAAAAAAAATTAGAGGCACCCCTGTCAAAACACGTTTTGGAACATGGCATAAGCCAACTTAGGTGGCAGGTCATAGAACAAATAAAGGTACCCAGAAAGGGAATGGATAGGGAAAAATTATTAAAACAGAAAGAAATGTGGTGGATCCACTAATTGGAGACCCTTATACCAAAGGGACCGAACAGGGATTTTGACCTATCCTGTTTCTTTTGAATTGACCCTATATGATTTGCCTGTTAGGTGTTGATCAATTTTTAGTCTCTTATTTTTCCATACACTATAGATCCTTAAAGGAAATTTACCCATGTATTTAAATAGACTCACAATAGTTTAACTTGAATTATCTAGTAGTGGATTTAAATGATACTGAATATTCAGCGTTAAAAATTTTATGGCTAGATTATGAGTTGTGCGTTAAGGTAAAAAAGCAGCGTTAACAGGTCCTAACGTTGCTTTCTTACGCATGCAGCTATTAAGAGTCTTGTAGGTATAGGTGTACCGCACACTTTTCTGGCCTTACCGCAAATCAACTTACATAAATTTTCTTAAAGCCTCTCTTCTATAGGACTTCCATAGCGCTGGTATTACGAGTTTGTCCTGGGAGGCCAAAAAGTGAGCAGTACACCCAGTACAACGCATTTTCAAGTCAGTAGTTTTACGCTTCAAAGCTGTAGCATAAAACTCATAACTAAAGTGCTAAAAAGTACACTAACACCCATAAACTACCTATTAACCCCTAAACTGAGGCCCTCCCGCATCGCAAACACTATAGTAAAAATATTAACCCTTAATCTGCCACTCCGGACATTGCCGCCACTATAATAAACATATTAACCCCCAAACTGCCGCACTTCCGCCTCGCAAACACTAGTTAAATATTATTAACCCCTAATCTGCTGCCCCCAACATCGCCGGCACCTACATTATACTTATTAACCCCTAATCTTCCGCTCCGGACATTGCTGCCACCTACATTATACCTATTAACCCCTAATCTGCTGCCCCAACATCGCGGCCACCTACATTATACTTATTAATCCCTAATCTTCCGCTCCGGACATCACCTACATTATACCTATTAATGTAATCAGCCAATAGGACTGAGCTTGCATTCTATTGGCTGATTGGAACAGCCAATAGAATGTGAGCTCAATCCTATTAGCTGATTGGATCAGCCAATAGGACTGAAGTTCAATCCTATTGGCTGATTGCATTTTTTAAGGGTGTATTGGGTGGGTTTATTTTTTAGGTTAGGACTTAGGTTAGGCTGCAATAGAGCTAAATGCCCTTTTAAGGGTAATACCCATCCAAATGCCCTTTTCAGGGCAATGGGGATTTTAGTTTTTTTTAGTTAGGCTTTTATTTGGGGGGTTGGTTGTGTGGGTGGTGGGTTTTACTGTTGGGGGGTTGTTTGTATTTTTTTTTACAGGTAAAAGAGCTGATTTCTTTGGGGCAATGCCCCACAAAATGCCCCTTTAAGGGCTATTGGTAGTTTATTGTAGGTTTTTTTTTTATTTTGGGTGGGCTTTTTTTTATTTTGATAGGGCTATTAGATTAGGTGTAATTAGTTTAAAGATCTTGTAATTTGTTTTTTATTTTCTGTAATTTAGTGTTTTTTTTTTTTTGGTAATTTAGCTAATTTTATTTAATTGTATTTAATGTAGGGAATTTATTTAATTGTAGTGTAGTGTTAGGTGTTATTGTAACTTAGGTTAGGTTTTATTTTACAGGTAAATTTGTATTTATTTTAGCTAGGTAGTTATTAAATAGTTAATAACTATTTAGTAACTATTCTAGCTAGTTAAAATAAATACATACTTGCCTGTTAAATAAAAATAAACCCTAAGCAAGCTACAATGTAACTATTAGTTATATTTTAGCTAGCTTAAGGTTTATTTTACAGGTAAGTATTTAGTTTTAAATGATAGGATTTTTTCTTTATATTTATTTTAATTATATTTAAGTTAGGGGTGTTAGGGTTAGGGTTAGAGCTAGATTTAGGGGTTAATAAATATAATATAGTTGCAGCGACGTTGGGGGCAGCAGATTAGGGGTTAATAAATGTAGGAAGGTGGCGGCGATGTTAGGGGCAGCAGATTAGGGGTTAATAAATATAATGTAGGTGTCGGCAATGTTGTGGGCAGCAGATTAGGGGTTAATAAGTATAATGTAGGTGGTGGTGATGTCCGGAGCGGCAGTTTAGGGGTTGATAAATATAATGTAGGTGGCGGCGATGTCGGAGGCAGCAGATTAGGGGCTAATAAGTGTAAGATTGGGGGTGTTTAGACTTGGGGTTCATGTTAGGGTGTTAGGTGTAAACATAAAATGTGTTTCCCCATAGGACTTAATGGGGCTGCGTTAAGGAGCTTGACACTGCTTTTTGGCAGGTGTTAGGCTTTTTCTCAGCCTGCTCTCCCCATTGATGTCTATGGGGAAATCGTGCAAGAGCACATATAACCAGCTCACCGCTCACTTAAGCAGCGCTGGTATTAGAGTGCAGTGTGGAGCGCAATTTTGCTCTACGCTCACTTCTTGCCTGTTAATGCCGGGTGGATAAAAACCTGTAATACCAGCGCTGCAGGTAAGTGAGCGGTGACAATAAACTGCAAGTTAGCAACGCACCCCTGTTACCACACAACTCGTAATCTAGGCGTTAATGTTTAAAATTTTAAATTTAGTGTATAAAATTTAGTGTTGAAAATGTATTGCCACAATAAACTAGAGGTTAACACATAAATATTGCCATTCTGTAAAGATTTGTTACATTGTTTTTATATTGTTACATATACTCACAAAAAAGATGTCCTATAAATGAATGACCACTAGATGGAGCCCTTGTTCCCAAAATGGATATGTTTGGCGCCAAATTGTGTTTAAAAAGCCATTAAGATGTATATGTAACTTTAGCATGACTAAGGGGTTAAGCCACAAAACGTCGCTTTTTGTGTATATCCAATAAAAGTTTTTTATAAGTTTCTTACAGTGCTGGTGATTACCTGTTTCATAACGTGCAACTTGTAATCTTGCTCATAGTTATACGGAAGCGATAGTGCAATAATACTTTTTTTTTTGTGCACAGGTTTTATTTATTCTTTCTTTTTTTTTGCAATATGTAGCCAGAATTTTATAGCAGACAACCATTTTTGGTATAATTATACTGAAAGAGTGACGATTAGCCCTTTCATGCATTGGAGTACAACTGATTTAATTTGTCACATATTTGAAAGCATGTGCAGGAATGCCCTACGAGGTGTGCTCAGACATTAGCAGGGAAGGTTATCTGCTATGGCTAACATATGGTACTTAGACTATCTAAACTTTGGGATAGTGTGTAGTTATTACATTATTCTTCTTTAGCTGAATCTTGCTTGGGACACATTAATTTGGGCTGATATGAGTGTAGTCACTACCTAGTCAATTTAAGTCAAACATAGAATTTCATTTCTTCCTACCCATAATGATTCTTTGCTATGTATGTTACTGATTGTTCTTCTGAAGCTAAGTATGTTAAATATTATTAATGGTTTCCTTGTAACAATGTATTAGTTGTATATTTGCTTATATTATGTCATGCAAATAGAGTAAAATTAGTGTTGGAGTTGCTTTAGTCAGTGTCCTAAAGTTTACGTTCCAGTCACTTAGGACATCCTTGCAGGTGGACAGGTTCACAAGTAGACTTGTGCATGGCGTAAAAATTTGTTTCGGTTCAGTTCGGATTGATTTGGATGTTTTTCGAATTTCGGTTCAGATTGATTCGAATTCGGAAAAATTTGAATGAATTTGTTTTGGATTAGTTTCGGATTCATTCGGATTCAAATAAATTCGTCTGGATTCGGTTCGTTTCGGAAATTCGGAATTTCGGTATGTGTTAGGTGGGATGTGCTGTGTATTAGACTAGTATTATGTACTGTATATTAGGTGTAACCCATAGCAGAGTGATATAACCTAATATACTGTACAATTCTAGTGTAATCCATGGCCATCTGAATGTAACCAATTCGGATTTATTCGGTAGATTCGGTACTACTGTAATTCGGAAATTTGAATTGATCTGAATCTCAGAATTTAACAAATTTGTCCGAATTACGATTCGGAACTAATCGAACCGCACATGTCTATTCACAAGTAATATTATTATTATTATTATTCTTTATTTATAAAGCGCCAACAGATTCTGCAGCGCTGCCCATGGGTACAAGGATAACAGTACAATGAAGAAACAATACAATAAAAGACAAAATGTTACAGACACATACAGGGGGACTTCAGGGCCCTATTCCCGTGGGAACTTACAATCTAGAGGTTTGAACCTGTCAACCTGCAATTGCCACTGGTGTTATTCCAACGCACAACAAAATTTAAAGGGACATTGTACACTAGATTTTTCTTTGCATAAATGTTTTGTAGATGATCCATTTATATAACCCATCTTGGAGTCTACAAATGTATAGTTTTGCTTATTTTTAAATAACATTGTTTCAGACTCCTAACCAAACCCCAAAGTTTTAGATGTATATTGATGTCTAAAGACTCCTGGTTGTTTAATGTGTCTTTTCGTATACAGTGGATAGAGTTGGGGGAGTATCAGTGGGTGTCCCAGCCTTACCTCATCAACAGTGCTAAACTTGAAGCTTCTAAGTAAGTTTTTAAAAGATTTTGCACTGGATTTTTATATCAATATCTGTACATATACTTATTTATAGTAGTGTCTACTACATGCAGTTATATGAAAAATGGTGTATACTGTCCCTTTCACACCATCGCATAAGTGAATTCTAGCGTGATGTGGCCCCCTGCTCTTTTGCAACTAATTGCACTGGAGCAGGGCTTGTCAATCACCCTCAATGAGGAATTGTTAAGGTGATTGATCTCTCCACATCAGAGCTGGTGGAGAGGAAAAATAAGTGGTTTCTTAAATACATGGCAAGAGGCTCGCTTATGCAAACCTGCTCCACATAACCCATAAAGATGCAAATGCAGCTTCATAAATCTAGCCTTGTGTGAGAGTTTATAATGTGTAGTGATAGCAAGGTAGCTAGGCTAGCTCTTGCCTGCAACTGAAGGTGTTCACTTTGTCTTTCTTACATAGAAGATAGACTTGTCAGTTTCAAGAAAAACAGATAACTGTGTAGCTTTACAAACCAATGGCTCCATTTATCATGATACAGAGGCAGCTTTGAAACCCTTGCAGTGCCAACTATGGGAGCCTGCCAACCACTAACAAAGAAGCAGTGGTCATATCTCTGATGTAGTGGAGTTAAATCTTTCCAAACTTGTTTGTTCAAAAAGTTTGTGCAAGAGCAGCGGGCTATGCTGCACAATAACTTCCTTGGGAGGACAAATGCCCTAGCAGGGAAACCACCGAATACAGAATATGGATATGAGGTAATCATCTTTATGTAAAATTCTAGCTTGTTTCCCCTGTATTAATTATAACCACAGGTATGTCTAGCATTTCATGAGGCTTATGGGTACGATAGGTACAATATGAAGATAGGAAATTGGCATTTACTTTGTGCATCGTTTCTTATTCTCCCAGGACTTCTGTTTGGCTGCTTTTGTCCTCCCGACCTCACCGGTCCTCAGATTGGTCGCTGAAAGTCCTTTGAGTGGGAACACCAAACATGCTTTGCTCACCTCCTGCAGCGGACTCCATTTTCTCTTTCAGGTGAGTCGGAGTCTCGGACCCTCTCTGTGCTGCCAATCACTCTGTAGTCTCAGCTCCTAGCTAGGAACACATAAAATGATGAATGGGATCCCAACTTTGAGATGTTAGCGATTACTTGGGAGGTACCCAAGATAAAGTGATGCTTTGGTAATAAAGGCTGCCAAACACTTGAGTAATAGTCAGAGAAAAACAAAACAAAAAAACAATTTAGCATAAAACATCTTTTTTTAAATGTGCTTATTAGAACCTAACAGACTTGGATTATTTGAAAAGTGATATTTAAAGTAGACGTTTGTTCTTTTAAAACAAGTTAAATAAAACAGAGGCACTCCTAGGTATTTTTTTTGCCACATGATATCTAAAAAGACAAATAATATAGGGCCTCAGCATTGAGGGAAATTATAAGGGAATATAAATAAAATGAGCTCATACAATTAACTACTGAACCTTCATAGAAAAGTTGTGTAAAACAGACAGTGAATATATAAACAATAGAATCACTATAATCAGCAGCAAAATGTGATTCCTTTGAATCTTTCGGAGTGAATATTCGGAAAAACTGAGTATTTCTAATATTTGTCTACTGCACTTTTTGGTAATACTGAATATTAGTGGAACATTTACATTATTTATCAACTGTAAACATTTCTTTGCCACAAGTGAAAAGGTTCACCTGTAACGTTATATACTAACCACTAGTGCGCAGCCAATAGGAATTAGAGCTGCTAAAATCCTATTGGCTGGTCAAATCAGCCAATAGGATTTAAGCAGCTCTCATTCTATTGGATTATTCCAATTTTTCAGCCAAAAGGAATGCAAGGAATGCCATCTTGAATCGCATACCTTGCATTGAAGATTCAGTGTACGGCAGCGACCACCGCCGGGATCAAGATAGAAGATGCTGCCTGGATGAAGACTTCTCGCCGCTTGGATGAGGACTTCGTCACCGGGATGAAGATTGAAGAGGCCATCTGGATGAAGACTTCTTGCCGTCTGGATTAAGATCGTTCAAGCGGGACTTCAAAAACTGTAAGTAGATCGTCGGGGGCTAGTGATAGGGTTTTTAAGGGTTTATTGGGAGTTTTTTTTTTTTTAGTTTAGGGTTTGGACAGCAAAAGAGCTAAATGCCCTTTTAAGGCCAATGTCCATCTAAATTCCCTTTTTAGATATTTTTTTTTATTTTGTGGTTTGGGGGTGGGGGTGGGGGTGGGGGTTTGTAATGTTAGTGAATGTTTGCATTTTTTTTACAGGCAAAAGAGCTGTTTAACTTAGGGCAATGCCTTACAAAAGGCCATTTAAGGGCCATTGGTAGTTTATTCTAGATTAGGTTTTTTATTTTGTTTTTGTTTTTTTAAAATGGGTATCAGAATAGCCATAATTTTTATTATTTTTTTATAATTTGTTTGTTATTTTGTGTAATGTATTTTTTTTTTGTTTTGGGGTGGGTTTTTATTTTTAGATTAGGGCTTGGGCAGCAAAAGAGCAAAATGCCCTTTTAAGGGCAATGTCCATACAAATGCCCTTTTCAGGGCAGTGGGTAGATTAGGTTTTACTTTATTTTTATTTTCTGGTTTTGGGGGGTAGGGGTTTGTATACTGTTATGGGGTGTTTTTTTTGTAGCAAAAGAGCTGTTAACTTTAGGGCAATGCCCTACAAATGACCCTTTTAATAGCCCCCAAAAGGCCCTTTTAAGGGCCCTTGGTAGTTTATTCTAGATTAGGCTTTTTTTTTGGAGGGGGGTGTTTTTCTTTTTTTTTAAAGGGTATTAGAATATGAATAATTTTTAATTTTTTTGGATATTTTTTTTAATAGTAGTTTTTTTGTGATTTTAGTGATTTTTTTATTTTTTGTGATTTTAGGTTTTAGTATAAGGTAGTTTAGGATTTATTTGACAGGTAAGTTTGTATTTATTTTAACTAGGTAGTTAGTAAATAGTTAATAAAAAATTACCCAGACTGGAGGCGGAGCGAGCGGTCTGTCAAGATGGCCGCCAAACACTAAAGCTCTCAAGACAAGCCGGGAGCTACCAAAGTTATCATTAGCTATTCAGCTCTTTTCCTAAAAATTACGACATCTCTAGCCGTCTGAACTAAGCAGGATCATATTGATACCTTTTGGGAGACTTTTATTCCCATACCGGAAGAGATACGAGATACGCCGAGAGGCGGAGGCCTCACAGCCAGTGACGCAGCGGGCCGACGACGGCCGTGTATACAGAAGCTCGGGCCTATGACCGATCACCACCGGGCTGATGTGGCTCACCACTCACCACATATACAGCACTACCGCGGATCGCAGCAGCATTAGGAGAGGATTCTCTGAATGTGACAGAGACGGCTGCGGCTCCGGTGTGGATGACCCCCTCGCTCCGGTGTACGGAGGATATCTGACTAACATTCGCTCTGGATACCGGTAAGCAGCAATTACCAGATGGAGACACATCTTTTACCCTAATGAGTAGTATGAGAACAATATTATACCATAATAACCGGGGGATATGAACTGTGGCGGGCCTAGATGACACACATCTGAAATCACATTATAGAACAGTGGGGGCCCTCTGCATAAAAGGACAGCAATTTACTACACAGAGAGACTGTAGCATACCTGCAGGACATAAAAGCACTTGCTAATCCAAAAAGCCTTGACGATAACAACCCTGCACTGTCATCTTTTACAAGGTTATAACGTTATTCTGCACAATAAGGGCCACTTTAGGACTTTATATCAGGAGCCCACGAGACCTACAAATGGCGCAGAACACTACATACAATATCTCCAGTTGTTTGGAAATCGGCAAGTGATGCTTCATATTATTGCTTAAGATCTATATGATCTCTAAAAGGGTATCAACCCCTTACTACATGTGTATTATTGAATATGCTTGAAAGGAATGCTTATAGATCAGACAAGAGCCAAACAGTGTTCCAAACTGCTTTCTAGGCCCTGAGCCTATCATTAGCCACTCAGCTCTTATACCACTATTATAAATCTACCTTCTGAACCCCGGAAGGCCCTAATGGACATTTTTATTACAACACCTAGATCAGAAAAGAAAGAGTTCTACATAATTCGGTCCTACAACAAAACTACAACAAATACTGACTTGTTGAAAGAACATAGCTTCATCGAGCTTATAGGCCCTGCCTCAGTCCCCTCCCATTTCCCGCTGTCTTCAATGTCAGTGGGTCATATCCACTCTCCCTTTTCCGAGATCGCTCTAGAAGAGTAAAACCCCTGTGGAGTGAGGCCTCCTTATCTACCGCAAGCCTGTCTTTTCTTTCTCAAGAACCGCCAAACTAATATCTATATCTGAGAAAATGTCGCAACGGAGACAAGTAAAGTCGGATAAACCGCAGAAAACCCCTCAAAGGCCACAAGAAGCTGTTAGTACCTTTTTCAAGCAAGTGGATAAGAACAGACACAAAAACAACACGGCCCCCCCCGCTCTCATCTGCACCTGATGATAATGAGGGCTGCTCTGACAGCTCCAGCAGCTCTTCACATCAAACACCTGAAACTGCAGCTGACCCACCCATTACCTATAAGACCATCAAAGCTTTAATAGACCAAGTTAAGGTTTGCATAAAGGAGGAATGTGCAGACTTGAAAAAAGACATCCTGGATTTGGGCCGCAGAGTAGACTCACTTGAGGAGCATGAATATGTCTTTTCGCAGAAGATAGCTGATTTGACTTCCAAAGTCTCACACCATCACCAAAATTTCGTAGACATGGAAGACAAAATAGACGACCTCGAAAACCGCACTAGGCGCAATAATTTGCGCTTTCGAGGCATTCCTGAAACAGTCCAAAATAATGAGATACGAGAATATCTACAAGGTCTTTTTTCTGAAATAGCCGAGAAAGGAAATATGGAGCTGACGAATGTTACTCTAGAAAGAGCGCATAGAGCCCTGCGCCCCAAACCTGATGAGGACTCTCCACCCAGAGACATTATTGTCAAATTCCAAAATTATCAACACCGAGAAGATATCTACAACATGTCCCGAAAACAACAATCGGTGTCATACCAAGGGCACCGTATACAGATCTATCAAGACTTATCTATAAGGACACTGCAAAAAAGAAGAGATTTTTCGTTTCTGACACTCCATCTTAGGCAACTAAGGATCCCTTATAGATGGGGATTCCCTACCTCAGTGATCTCCATGAAAAATGGGAAGAAATGTGAATGCCGATATCTGTCTGAAGTTGAAAAATTCTGCCATATGTTGGCAATCCCAGTCCCAACCGGAGACATGGATGTACCTCCGCAAAATCCAACGTCAGGAAGACCAGCCTATAAGTCACAAAGAACACCTGGAGTGACAAATCCATCAAGTCAACTTAAAAGGAAGCAGATCAGCCCTGTGGAATCTGACTTAATACAACCAGGCTGACCCCACAAGGATCTCATACCCCATACTCTACTCTGGGCCTAGCCCATCACATCTGGTTAAATTGGACATATCCTACCAAGGACAGATCTCCAGAGATTGACCCCCACTAGATATACACAACAGGGGGCTAGAACATTATGTAATGCCTTGATTACAGAACTATGTGGCAAGTATACCTCCTGTTAGTGCCCTCCGGCACTGCTAACAAGATGACTGTATGTATATCTAAACTGTTTAAGGTTGTTGTTGTTTTTGTCCTTTGTTTTTTCTTAGGCTTCTACAAATTGCAGTTCCTTTTACCTATCACACGTTAACAAAATATATAGGTAAGGAAAGCTCTCATAGGACCAATTGCCGGATTTTAGAGGTCAATGAGCTAATTACCCACAGTTCTTGTTTATTTTATACTATTACCATTAGATGGATAAGGGCTATTACGCTAGTATAATAGCTAGACAAAGAACCCGATAGTTTGAATTACCGTTGTTATACACTCAGCATTAATATGTGAATACACACTCTTGAAATGTTTAATCAAGGCATAGGAAATTAACCCCTGATTAGAGAGGTCTTCAATAACTGTATGACATGTACCTTAGTTATAACTAAACTTTAATTTTAATTAATTGTTATTGCAATATATTTGTTGAGCTGAATATAAGATGCGCTATGTGAGTAGCCACCAGGCTTGTTAACCAGCCTCACCTGTTGAAAGTTTTTCAAGTTTATATATTCTTTTATTAAATACAATCATATATATACTATTGTCTGTGAAGCTGACAAACACTATATACCATTGAGTTTTGTCCTCTACTTATAACCTACTTAGACATTACTCTCCCCTCCAAGTTCCCTCCTTTTCCCCTCATCCTTCTCACATCTGCTATAGGTAAACACTGAGCATAAACTCCTATATTCATCCACCTCGCCTATAGATTCCACACAGTAAGAATGAACACTGTGACTATAGCAAGCCAAAATGTAAAAGGATTCCTATCCGCTGAAAAACGCTCTATAGCATACTTTGACTTTTATAAAAAGGGCATTGAGGTAGCCATGTTACAAGAAACACACTTTAAGAGACGAAATGAACCCCGCTTAGCCACACATTACTTTGACAAGCATTTCTTCAGCTCAGGGTTAAGTAGAAAAAATGGAGTATGCATATCAATCAAGCGCAATGTTCCCTTTGAATTAATGCAAAAACATTCAGACAAAGATGGGAGACTGTTAATTTTAGTAGGTTTGTGCTACGGCGCCTTAATCACCCTGGTCAATGTTTATGCCCCAAATAGACCCACACCCAGGTTTTATAAATCGGTCATAAATACCATTCTAGATGTCTCAAAAGGTCCCATCATCTTAGGAGGTGACCTCAACTTCACTATGCACCCTTCTCTAGATAACTCCACAGGGAAGTCATATCTCAGTAACAAAATTCTAAAAGCCAATTGTACGGCCTTATGCTCAATTTCCCTGTTCGATACCTGGAGAATAGCGCACCCCACACAAAGAGACTACACATTCTTTTCCCACCCACAACATTCTTACTCTAGACTGGACTATATCCTTTGTAGCCAGACACTTCTAACTAACCTTATACAGTCTAGGATATCACATACCCCATGGTCTGATCATAGCATGGTTCTATCTACTTTCCAGTGGTCTACTAAACCGATAAACACTTTTAACTGGAGACTAGATGAAACCATCCTGACGAATCAGGAAACGCTGGAAAAACTAACAGAAGCGACTGACGAATTTTTTACTCATAATAAACCTGCAGACACATCTGCAAGAAACAATTGGGAAACGTACAAATGTTATATTAGGGGCTTCCTAATAAAACATACAGCTAAAATACGCAAGATGATGAAGGCCCAAGTAACATCATTGACTGACACTTTAACCACAGCTGATAGGTTACATAAAACTGACCCAACCTCAACCCAAAAACTAATAGATCTCGTCTCAGCCAGAGAAAGCCTAAATAAATTTTTAACCCAACAAGCCCACCTTAGGGCCTTAACTACTAAAGCCAAATTCTTTGCAGAAAGCAATAAAGCCGGGAAGCTTCTGGCGAGATCACTTAAAAAGCAAAAATATAATTCATTCATTAGATCTATTTCACACCCCTCTGGCAGGATGGTGAACAAACATGAAGAAATTGCCGAAACATTCGTATCCTACTACACTAAACTTTATAACATTAACCCCAATATAACCCAAGATTCTAGCAATAGTATAACGAGCTATCTTGCCACTTTAGAGACCCCTATCATAACAGAAGATGATAGTCATGCCTTAGACGCCCCTATTACCACCCAAGAAATTCTCAATGTCATCAATGCACTCCCTAATGGGAAATCCCCTGGACCGGATGGGTTAACGGCTAAATTTTACCAACTATTCCGATCACAAATGTGCCCACCCCTGCATGCATTATTTACATCTATAGACAAAGGAGAAGCTTTTTCTAGCTCCCTACTAGAAGCTACAATCACTGAACTCCCAAAGGCGGACAAGGTGGGCACCCTGGCGGGTAACTATAGACCCATATCTCTTTTAAATATAGATATAAAGATTTACGCAAAATTTTTGGCTAATCGCCTTAATATGATCCTACCAAAAATTATACATCCAGACCAAGTGGGATTTGTCAAGGGTAGAGAGGCTAAAGATAATACAATCCGTGTCCTGCATTCCTTACAAGCTTCGCATGATAACAAAACCCCCTTGGCGCTCTTATCAACTGACGCTGAAAAAGCCTTCAACAGGGTCAGCTGGCAATTCATGTGGGGGGCCCTGTCGAAGTTTGGCTTCTCTAAAACCTTTATCGATAGAATACAAGCGCTATACTCTACCCCACAAGCCAGAGTACGAGTAAATGGAACTATATCCCACTCCTTTCCAATTACCAATGGAACCCGCCAAGGGTGCCCACTGTCCCCACTACTGTTTGCTCTAACCATAGAGATTTTGGCTATCAAGATCAGAGATAACAAAGATATATTAGGCCTACCATTTAACCAAATTAATCAGAAATGTTTGCTATTTGCAGATGATGTGATTTTTACTTTACGATCCCCTTCTACCACTTTACCCGCATTGCTACAAACCCTAAAAGAATACGGACGGGTCTCTAACTTCTCCATTAATATGGAGAAGTCGGGAATCATGCTATTAAACTCCCCTAAAAGTGATATAGACTTTGTAACCCAACAAACATCGTTCCAAATTGTTGATAAACTTAAATATCTAGGCCTACTGATCCCACACAATCACCAAGATTTATTTAGTATTAATTATCTAGGCCTCCAAAAATCAGTGAATGCACTGCTGGAGGGATGGCATAGACAGGGTCACCTATCGTGGATGGGTAGAATTAACACTGTGAAAATGATGATAATACCAAAATACCTATTTCTATCCCAGACGCTGCCGATGGCCCTGCCAACCTCATTCCTAAAAACCCAACAAAATATGATTAACTCATTCATATGGTCCTACAAAAAACCCAGAGTTGCCCAACAGACACTATATATGCATAAAGAAGACGGTGGGCTCAACGTCCCAAATCTCCTAAACTACTATAGGGCTGTCCACTTATCCCGAGTGATCTCGTGGTCTCATTCCGCTGACTCTGCCCTATGGATACAAATTGAAAGCTCTCTCCTGGAGATCAGATCCATGAGAGACGTGGCGTGGCTGCCCAAGTCTCAAAGACCTCAGCTAGCATACCGAAATAACTATGTTAGAGCCACCTTAGAAGTGTGGGACCACGTGATAACACACTTTGCAGACATATCCACTTCTGTTTCCCCTCTCTCCCCACTATTGAATAATCAGACTTTCTTACAGAATTCCTTTTTCTCCCATGTGAACAAAGAGGAACATTTACACAACCTACCTATTTATCTACTAGTGGAATCAGGGAGGATTAAGGATAGATCAAAATTACAAGAGGAACTAGGGCCACCTTTTCATAACTGGTACTCATATCTTCAAATAAGACACGCGCTTTCAGAAAACGCATTTAAAGCTAATATATTTAGATCACTGACTACTTTCGAGAAACTATGTATAAACCCCGAGTGCAAAAAAGCCCACCTATCGCTAGCCTATAAATTACTAAGACGCAATTCCCTGGTTCAACACCCCTCTTTTATTATGAAATGGGAATCAGAGATGATAGATAACTTTACTGAGGAAGAGTGGAGAAATGGCTTCAGAATGACACACTCTGTCTCAACCTCCTTGTTCATATCTGAACTGAATTATAAAATACTCACCCGATGGTACTTAACACCCCAGCGCCTTAGATATATTTATCCCACTGCTTCACCAACCTGTTGGAGACGCTGTGGAGAAATGGGGACAATGACCCACATTTGGTGGGGGTGCTCCCTCTTATCAGAAGTCTGGCAAAATATAGAGAGGTGTACTAATAAAATCTTAGGCTTAGAAATCACCTTGAACTCTAGAATTGTATTGCTCAACATGATCCCACCAATACACTGTCTGTATCGCACGAAACTCCTCAAATTGATGTTAGCCTGTGCAAAGAGACTGATACCCAGACAGTGGAAGACGCAAAACATTCCAACACACACACAATGGGTTGTAGAAGTAGGACACGTACTGAAACTAGAAAAACAACATTATTATTATGTGGGAAAACCAGACCCCTTCAATGATATGTTCTTTATTTGGGAACAAGGACTCTATAAACTAAAAGAAGACAGAGAAATCTAAAACACAAAATAAAGACAATCTAGAATTCTACCTTCATTTCTGAACTCTACATACCCCTCCAGCACCCTACCATTCCCTCCCCCCTGATCCTCTCCTTCCTCCCTCCCCCTCCCTACCCCACTGCCCTGTGTAAAGGAGACACTATTATAGGACAGCTTATCAGCAACCAAAGATTGATTGTATTCTCATTGAAATGTATGTTTTTCATGCAATTTTATTTTCAGGATATACCACAGCCTTCTATAAATATACCACTGATCATTATTTTCTGAAACTGCAATTATACACTGTTTCAAATGTTGAATGTAAACTTATCTTTTTTTTTGCCTTTTGTATTGTGTTGAAACAAAAAATCAATAAAAACTATTGAATCAAAAAAAAAAAAAAATTACCCAGACTGGCTCAAACAGGTTAAAAAAACAGTTAAAAAAAATCACAAAAGACTGCTAGCAAGTAAGCAGATACTGCCATAGTAAAAACTGAGGCTACAACCTCGACCCGAATGACGTCACTCCCATAATCATAGTTAACATCACTGTGCCTCCCACTTCCTTAAAAAGGTGAGTTACAGGTGTTAGCCTCATTAGCGAAATCCCTGCAGTCAGAAAAGGGATATCGTCACCATTACTCTTAAAGAGGAAGTACATACATATTTTTATCATACATATTGTTATAATACATCTTGTTTTGACTTAGCATTTTACATTTTACAATTTAAGCCCAGTCTTAAATCAATTCTACTATAATCATACACTTCAGTGTTTGTATACATATAGCTTATCTACTTAACTTATCTATATCAGAGTTAAAGTTAGCCATAGCTACGCAAGCTCCAAAGTCAAATGTCAGAATCTATATAATACCTATTAATATTTATACATCCTATCTCAAAACAGATAATATAGATTCTAACCACAAATAAGTATGTTCAAAATATTATGGTGGAATTACACATAAAGGAACCGGAATGTAAGAAATATGAAATATAACATAATATGCCTTACAGAATAAACTAACTGGCATATTTATATATCAATACAAAGATGTGTTCACTCAGTTAGAACTTTATGCATACCAATGATACCATTATTATACATTCATTGCTTAATAGTTTTATGCTTACTGAGAATAATGATTATACTAGCATTCCAATTTCTATTACAACTGCTGAAATTTTTATATAAAGCAGTAACCTAAGAGCTCCCCCTATAGGACATGATGATGTAATACGCTGCTAATACACTTAATATCATATTATTAGCAATAAGAAGGATTTACTTTATTCATATTTTAAGCATGCAAGAAATATACTCTACAAATTTTATCTACAATCAATGTTGCTCATTAAAAGTTATTTCTCACAATCCTAACAATGAACTTGTCACTGGGTTCAGTAATGTTTTCCCATCTCTATTACTATTGGTTTACCACACCTTTACCACCTTTACCACACCTTTACACATAAGTGGTAGACACGTGGCATACGTGTATGTAGGCAAAAGATCCAAAAGGCCTCTCTATGGTATAGGATTTTAGTCCTATCACCTCCCCTCTTTGGGGGTAGTACTCTTTCTATGGCTTGCGATTTAAAGGTTTTTACATTTTTATCATGATCATTTATAAAATGGGAGGCCAAAGCTGAGCACTCCTTCCCATTATTGATATTATTAAGGTGCTCTCTGATTCTTGACCTCACCTCCCTAGTGGTGATGCCCAAATATTGTTTTTTACAGCACGTACATGTAACTAGGTACACCACATAGCTCATAGAGCAATTTATACACTGTAAAGTTGTGTACTCTCTGCCTGTGGTGCAAGAAACAAATTTGTTTGTAACTTGGATGTAGTCACAAGCCTTACACCTATTGTTGCCACATCTAAATGTTCCATTGTGAGTTAACCATGAACTTCCTGAACCTGCAGTAATTTGTGGTAGTTGAGTAGGTGACAGGATATTCCCTAGCGTAACACCTCGCCTATATGAAAACCTGCATCCCTGTTTCACATATGGTTTGAGTTTGTTATCTGCCAAAAAAATGGGAAGATGTTTTCTATCTTGCACACACTTGAAAATTGATTGCTATAATTTTTACAATTGTAATCTTGTTCACATCTGAAATTGTTTCTTTGTGTTTATCCATCAGCAAGTTATACTAGTACATAAGTAAGCCTGTGTTCTCACCCTCTTGATCACTCTATTTGAGTATGCCCTCTCTTTCAATTGTTTAGTGAGTAGTTCACATTCACTTCTATATTTCTCTGGCTTGCTGCAATTTCTTTTCACTCTTAAAAATTGTCCCTTTACAATTGCAAATGGGACATGTACTGGATGGTTACTAGCTGTGTGTAACAATGTGTTCTTAGAAATTGGCTTCCTGTATAACTGACTTTTGATTCTGGAGTTGTTTACTCCTTTAAGAGACACATCTAAATAATCAATCTTATTCTGATTAAATTCCATAGTGAATCTCAGATTCACAAAATTATTATTCAGATACTCCACAAAAAGAAGGGCCTCTTCCCTGCTGCCTGTCCATATAAAGATCAGTTCCTCTATAAATCTCTTATAGATTTTAATACATGACCTAAAGGGATTTCCACCTCCAAAGATGTGCACGTTCTCCCACCAACCTAAAAATAGGTAGGCTTTAATTCCACTTTTGATTTGATAAATCACTGGGAATAGATGAGTAAATTATACATGTACCTAGGTGTATAACCTATCTACCACTTATATGTAAATTTGTGGTAAATCAATAGTAATAGAGATGGAAAAACGTTACTGTACCCAGTGACAAGTTAATTGCTAGGATTGTGAGAAAAAACTTTTAATGAGCAACATTGATTGTAGATAAAAGTTGTAGGGTATATTTCTTGCATGCTTAAAATATGAATAAAGTAAATCCTTCATATTGCT
This sequence comes from Bombina bombina, assembly GCF_027579735.1. NCBI lineage: Eukaryota > Metazoa > Chordata > Amphibia > Anura > Bombinatoridae > Bombina > Bombina bombina. The sequence continues at coordinate 227,554,139 of NC_069504.1, read as the reverse complement.
AATAATATGATATTAAGTGTATTAGCAACGTATTACATCATCATGTCCTATAGGGGGAGCTCTTAGGTTATTGTTTTATATAAAAATTTCAGCAGTTGTAATAGAAATTGGAATGCTAGTATAATCATTATTCTCAGTAAGCATACAACTATTAAGCAATGAATGTATAATAATGGTATCATTGGTATGCATAAAGTTCTAACTGAGTGTACACATCTTTGTATTGATATATTAATATGCTAGTTAGTTTATTCTGTAAGGCATATTATATTATATTTCATATTTCTTACATTCTGTCAGGGTTTCTTCCCTGATCTGTTTGCCATGTGCTGCTGGCAGCCATTTTACTCACCTCTCTTCCTGACTCTGGTGCATACTGTGTGATGCTGCTCATTTCCTGCTCTTCCTTTTATGGCCAGACTGGTGTACATCATCCGTGTGAGACAGGATGCAGTCTCAGAATTGTGATGTCATCACTTATTATTTAAAGGGCCTCTGTTCAGTATGCTTTGCCCTTGCGTTGTCTCAGACCTGTTTGTGAGAACTCCTGTGTATTACCTGACGGTCTGATGTCCCTCCTGGTTCCTGATGCATGGCTTGTTCCTGACTCTGCTGTTCTCCTTGTTCCTGATTCCGACTATTCGCTTTGGCTCCTGACTCAGCTCATCTGACTACCAGTTCTGGTGTTGAGTCATGGCTTGTTATTTGACTTGTGGACTTTTTATTATTTTTTGCAATTAATAAAGGTGTGATTATTTTTGCACTTCTTGTCTCAGTCTGATTCCTGGCACCCTGACATTATGCAAGGGCCATGAATCCTGATGGTGCTAATAATCCACCTTTACCTGCCATAATTTCCAGGATGGATGAACAGGATCACCGTTTGGATCAATTTGCACTATCCCTGCAAACCCTGCTGACTTGCACTGCACATTTGGACCAAAGTGTCCCGCAAGTTATGGCTGCTCCTGTTTCCGCTGCTGCACCTAGTCCTACCAGGAGCATGTCCGGTTCTGCACCTCTACCTCAGCGATATGGAGGCGATCCTAATCAGTGCAGAGGGTTTTTGAACCAGGTGGGCATTTACTTTGAGATGTTACCTCAGGCATTTCCCTCTGACAGAGCTAAGGTGGGATTTCTCATCTCGTTACTCTCTGACACAGCTCTTGCCAGGGCTAATCCCTTATGGGAGACTAATAAACCAGTGATTTCAAATTACCCTGAATTTGTGGCCTCCTTTCGAAGGGTATTTGATGTTCCAGCTCGCTCCTCCTCTGCTGCTAAACGACTCATGTCCATTCAGCAAGGTACAAGATCTGTTGCTCAGTATGCCATTGAGTTCCGTATGCTTGCCGCAGAGGTAGGTTGGAACAATGAAGCCCTTTTTGCCACCTTCTTTCATGGGCTCTCTGATGCGATTAAGGACAAAGTTGCTGCCAGAGATTTACCAGAAGATCTCGAGGAATTGGTGTCTTTTTTTTATCCTAATTGACATCAGACTAAGTGAGAGGCCCTCTTTCAAGGAGCGCTTGCAGAAGCCTCCTGTTCCGTTGTCTCCTACGTGTTCGTTCCCACCCATGCCTTCCTCTCCTCCCATGCTTCTTGGTCCCGATTCACCAGGTACTGCTGAGCCGATGCAGTTGGGATTCACGCGTCTCTCCGCAGCGGAGAGAGGGCCTTTAGGAGGAGGGAGGGGCTCTGCCTCTATTGTGGGTTACAGGGCCACCTTTTGAAGTCTTGTCCTACATGGCCGGGAAACGCTCACACCTAAGGTCCTGTCGGGGGCAGACCTTGAGTGGTTTATCCTTGTCCCCGGAACCGCTAAAGGAGAAACCTTTGGTCATGGTTGTCCTTTCCTGGGTGGACTCCTCCATAGTCATCCAGGGTCTTGTTGACTCCAGTGCTGTGAGCTATTTCATTGACAGTGCTTTTGAATCAAAGCACTCAATTCCTGTTTTGCCTTGGTCCATTCCGCTTACTATTGAGGCCATTGATGGCAGGCCCCTTCAGCCCGCACTTGTTACTCACAAAACTGCTCCGTTATCCATGACTGTTGGGGCTCTCCATTTTGAAACATTCCAGTTCCAGGTGATAAACTCTCTCTCTGCATTTTCCGGTTATTCTGGGTTATCCCTGGCTCCAAAAGCACAATTCCAGTCTCGACTGGCGCAGGTCCATTGCCGGTACATTGTCTCCTCACCGGTCTTACCATTGTGCCATAGACCTGCAACCCGGAGCCATTCCTCCTCGGGCCGGGTTTACCCTCTGTCTGTTGCAGAGAATTGTGCTATGGAGGAGTATGTTGCCGATGCTCTGTCGCGGTGGATCATCCGCAAATCCTGCACTCCTGCAGGGGCTGGCTTCTTCTCTGTGAAGAAAAAGTGTGGCGAGTTAAGACCATGCATCGATTATAGGGGTCTTATTCGTCTTACCATTAAGAATGCTTACCCTATTCTGCTCATTACGGAACTCTTTGACCGCCTCAAGGGAGCTACGGTCTTTACTGAACTTGATTTGAGAGGAGCGTACAATCTCGTTAGGATCAAGGATGGCCACGAATGGAAAACAGCATTTAACACCAGGAGCGGGCATTATGAGTATCTTGTAATGCTCTTTGGCATATGTAATGCTCCTGCTGTTTTCCAGGAATTTATTAATGATTTCCTATGAGATATGTTGCAACAGTGTGTTGTGGTGTACTTAGACGACATCCTCATACACTCACCCATACTTGAGGCTCATTGTTCTGATGTTACACAGGTTCTTCAGAAACTACGTGAGAACGGCCTGTTTTGTAAACTTGAGAAATATGAGTTCCATCAGACTCAAGTAACCTTCCTAGGTTATGTTATCTCCATTGCAGGGTTCTCCATGGATCATGACAAGTTATCTGCAGTTCTGCAGTGGCCTCACCCAGTTGGTCTTCGGTCTATTCAATGTTTTTTGGGGTTCGCCAATTACTATAGAAAGTTTATTAAAAAAATTTCTTCCTTGGTCAAACCTATCACAGACATGACCTGTAAAGAGAATGATCCACTCCATTGCTCACCTACTGCCTTTGCTGCTGCTCCAGTTCTGGCTCATTCTAACCCCGTCCTACGCCTGACAGTTCCTTGCATCTGTGTGGTTTCTTCTCTAAGAAATTGTCTCCAGCGGAGTGCAATTATGAAATTAGCGACAGGGAATTATTGGCCATAATTTTGGCACTCAAGGAATGGTGGCATCTTCTCGAGGGTACTAGCGTGCCAGTGCTCATTCTTACTGACCACAAGAATTTAACTTATCTATCTGAAGCAAAACATTTGTCGCCCCGACAGGCCAGATAGGCGCTATTTTTGTCTCGGTTTAATTATGTGGTCTCCTACCTACCTAGTAGTAAGAATGTTAGGGCTGATGCCCTCTCTCAACAATTTCCACCTCTGTCCAAGGAGGAGTCTGTACCTACTCCTGTTATACCTCTTGACAATATTTTGGCTACCATACATACTAATTTGACTTCTCCCTTGGGGGAGGAGATCCTGGCTGCACAAACCAATGCACCTCCTGAGAAATCTAGTGGTAAGTGTTTTGTTCCTGAGAATCTTCAAACTAAACTTTTGCACACTTACCACTATCCTAAAGCCGCAGGTCACCCAGGCAAGAACCAAATGATTTGGTCTATCACTCGACAATTCTGGTGGCCAGCTCTTCGTTCTGATGTTGCTGCATATGTTGCCTCCTGCTCAGTTTGCGCACAGAATAAGACTCCTCTATGTCTTCCTGTGGGTCTTCTTCAACCTATTGCCAATGGTAAGCGTCCTTGGACACATCTTTCCATGGACTTCATTGTCGAGCTCCCTGTTTCCAATGGCAATACTGTTATCCTTATGGTGGTTGACCGCTTTTCTAAAATGTCACATTGCATTCCCTTGAAGAAGTTGCCTACCGCTCAGGAGCTTGCTTCACTTTTTGCCTCGGAGGTCTTCCGTTTACATGGGTTACCCATGGAGATAGTGTCGGACTGGGGTAGCCAGTTTGTCTCCAGATTTTGGCGTTCCATTTGTGCTCAAATATGGATCCAGCTTTCCTTCTCCTCTGCATATCACCCTCAATCCAATGGGGCTGCGGAACGGTCTAATCAAGCTCTGGAACAGTTCCTCCATTGCTATGTCTCAGATCACCGCAATAATTGGTCTGAACTGTTACCTTGGGCAGAGTTTGCTCGTAATAGTGCTATTAATGCTTCCTCCAAGTTATCCCCATTCATGGCGAATTATGGGTTTCAACCATCCTTGTTGCCCGATTCATTCATATCTCAGGGTATTCCGGCTTTGGAGGAGCATCTCCAGCATCTCTGTTCCACGTGGGTGCAGATTCAGGATTGCCTTCATCATTCTATGCAGCGCCAAAAGTTCCAGGCTCATCGTAGGCGTCTGCCTGTGCCTTCCTACCAGGTTGGTGAGAGAGTTTGGCTGTCCTCCCACAACTTGAACCTTCGTGCGCCTTCCAATAAACTGGCTCCCCATTATGTTGGTCCTTTTCGGGTCAATCCTGTGGCCTACGCTCTTGACCTTCCTCCTGCAATGCATATCTCCAATGTTTTTCATGTCTCCCTCTTGAAGCCATTGGTTTGTAATCAGTTTACCACTGTGTTGCCTCGTCCCTGCCCAATCTTTGTTGACAACCATGAGGAGTATGAGGTCAGCAGCATTATTGAATCTCGTATGTCCAGGGGCTGCGTACAGTATTTGGTTCACTATAGGGGCTATGGTCCAGAGGAGCATTCATGGGTTCCCTCCTCTGATGTTCATGCTCCCGCCCTCCTCCGTGCCTTCCATGCCCGTTTCCCCAATAAGCCTTTTGTCCTCCCGCAGGGGAGGGGTCGTTGATGGGAGGGTACTGTCAGGGTTTTTTCCCTGATCTGTTTGCCATGTGCTGCTGGCAGCCATTTTACTCACCTCTCTTCCTGACTCTGGTGCATACTGTGTGATGCTGCTCATTTCCTGCACTTCCTTTTATGGCTAGACTGGTGTACATCATCCATGTGAGACAGGATGCAGTCTCAGAATTGTGATGTCATCACTTATTATTTAAAGGGCCTCTGTTCTCTGTATGCTTTGCCCTTGTGTTGTCTCAGACCTGTTTGTGAGAGCTTCTGTGTATTACCTGGCTGTCTGACGTCCCTCTTGGTTCCTGATCTCTGGCTTGTTCCTGACTCTGCTGTTCTCCTTGTTCCTGATTCCGGCTTGTCTGACTATTCGCTTTGGCTCCTGACTCGGCTCGTCTGACTACCATAATATTTTGAACATACTTGCGTAAATCTGATGTAGATGAGTAAAGTAGATAAGCTGCGGACAAACATATATGTATACAAACACTAAAGTGTAGGATTATATTAGAATTGTATTAAGACTGTACTTAAATTGTAAAATGTAATGCTAAGTCGAAACAAGATGTATGATAACAATATGTAGGTTAATAATATGTATTTACTTCCTCTTTAAGTGTAATGTTCCCTTTTCTGACCGCAGGGATTTCGCTAATGAGGCTAACACCTGTAACTCACCTTTTTACGGAAGAGGGAGGCACAGAGATGTTAACTATGATTACGGGAGATACCTGAAACGCATCAGTGACATCATTCGGGCCAAGGTCATAGCCTCAGTTTTTACTATGACAGTTGCTGCTTACTTGCTAGTGGTCTTTTGTGATTTTTTAACTGTTTTTTTAATCAAATGCATTCTTTTTTTTGCACCCGTTTGAGCCGGTCTGGATTATTTTTTGGTCAGTTCACTACCGTTCATTAAGGACACCCACAGGGCACCGGAGCACTGAAAGCAAAGGAGGAGGTCACGTATCAAGCGAGCGGGCGACACGGCCAGCCAGATGAGAGCTAAGGACAACACCAGTGTTTTTCACACGCTTTCTAAGAGAACTTAGAGACTGAAAATATATCATCAGAACTATAAGTGCATTTTCATACAATACATTGTTGCAGATTGATATCGAAGAAAAGTTGAGCAGACAGAGCTAATAAAACACTGTTGAATATTCTACCTATCGGGATTATGTTCCTTGATGGATCAGACACTGCCTGCCGCTTACAGCATGTTTTCTCTATAACATCTAGGGCAGCGAATCTTTTTCTGTGTGACTGAATTATATTTACTAACTAGTCTACCTAGTTAAAATAAATACAAACTTACCTGTGAAATAAAAATAAAAGCTAAGCTACCTACAAAATAACTTTTAGTTATATTGTAGCTAGCTTAGGTTTTATTTCACAGGTAAGTATGTATTTAGTTTTAAATAGGTATTATTTAGTTAATAATTGTAAGTTTAATTTAGCTCTATTGTAATGATGTTAAAGTTAGGGGTTGCTAGGGTTACGTTAGGGTTTGGGTTACAGTTAGGTTTAGGGTTAGGGTTACGTTAGGTTTTAGGGGTAGGTGTAGGGGTTAATAGTTTAATTTAGATTTTTGAAATGTGGGGGGGGGGCTGGTGGTTTAGGGATTAATAGGTTTATTTAGTTGCGGCGATGTTGGGGAGCGGCGGAATAGAGGTTACTAGATTTATAATAGTGTGGGCAATGTTGGGGTGCATGGGAATAGGGGTTAATAACTTTAGTATAGTGGCAGCGATACCGGGAGCAGCAGATTAGGGGTTAATAGATTTATTTAGGTTGTGGCAATATCGGGGGTGGCAGATTAGGGGTGTTTAGACTCTGGGTTTATGTCAGGGTGTTAGGTTTAATCGTAACTTTTATTTTCCCCATAGACATCAATGGGGCTGTGTTACAGAGCTTTTCTTTCTGCGATTGCAGGTGTTAGACTTTTTTCGGACCTGCTCTCCCCATTAATGTCTATGGGGGAAACGTGCACAAGCACGTCAAAACAGCCCTTGTTTTTGGTGTGGTATGGAGCTTAAAAGCACCATATCACACGCACAAGCTGGGTTTTGAAAAACTTGTAATGGCTGCGCTATAGGGGGTTAAATAACGCAATTTTTCTTGCGTTCGGTAATTTCCCTATAGTGCGCATAACTTGTAATCTAGCTGTCTAATAATAAAATTAATGCACAAGCCTAGTAATCACCCTTGTTGCCAAAGCCCCTACCCCCCCCCCAGATTGAGATAAAGGGGCCCATTTATCAAGCTCCAGATGGAGCTTGAGGGCCTGTGTTTCTGGCGAGCCCGCTGCTCAATAACCTGTCCGTCTGCTCTGAGCAGGCGGACAGACATCGCTGCAATTTCAACCCGATCAAGTACGATCAGGTTAATTGACACCCCCCTGCTGGGGGAATCTGCAGGGGGCAGCAATGCTTAATACGGAGAGCATATTGCTCTCCGCATTCAGCGAGGTCTGATGGACCTGATCCGCACTGTCGGATCAGGTCCGACAGACCTTCGTTAAATAGGGGCCTATGACAAAAGAAAGATAGGAGAATTAACAAAAAGTAAACCAGTGCAATCTAATCATCAGCCATATACCTTATGCTCTCAAAAATTCCCTAAACTTCAAAGGCTCACTAATGATTATAATCTCCTTTTTTCACCATGGAAGAATGAAAAGAAATAAAATATCCCAAATCTGTACCACATTGAGACTCCCTTAGTACGTGCTCATAAATAAAAACACAAATCAAATGCAAACAAACTTTCATTTCAAATCCTCCTGATTCCTTCCTCTGGAGAACTACCCAAAAGAATAGACACAGTTAAAACAATATCAAATATACAAATTAAACCTTTGCAGTCAGTTAAAACTCTGTACATTTATAAGTAGCCTGCCTTTCTCTGTCAAACTCTTCAACTATCCTTAAGGGTTTTTTAACCTTGGAGACTAAGGGGCTGATTTATCAAGCTCCCTGCTTGGCCGCGAATCTGCAGGGGGCGGCATTGCACCAAAAGTTCACAAGAACTGCTGGTGCACTGATAAATGCCTACAGCATTATTATACATCATTCAGAACAGTGAGAATTTATATTGGCTATAAAAATAGCAAACAAAAACACAATACGTAAAACTAGAAAGCCAGGGCTATTGTCTTGTATGAGATATTAATATCCCATACATTAAATCTTCCTATCCAGACGTCATCTTTTTCAGAGACTTCCTTGCATTTTCCAGCAGGACAATGCCAAATCACATTCTGCCCAGATTACAAGCATATGGTTGCGTAAGCAGAGAGTGCGGGTGCTAGCATTGCCTGCCTGCTGTCCTAACCGGTGTGTGGCGCATTATAAAGCGCAAAATAAGGCAATTACACTTGCTAAACTTAACCAACTGATGTCTTCTGTGCCCAAACGTTTAATGATGTTACACAGTGGTAAACAGTCGACTGTCCCAACTTTTTTGAAGTGTGTTGCAGTCCTCAGATTTGAAACAAGTGTATATTTTAAAAAAATACATTAAATTCACAAAGTAAAACATCAAATATTGTTTTAATAATGTGTTTACAATATAGTACAGGATGAATTGGATTTTCCAATAACTATTTATGTTAGGTTTTTTTTTGCATTTTCCATACTGTCCCAACTTTTTCGGAATTGGGATTGTATGTGTAGAGATAGAGGCCGAATTATCAAGCCGCCATCTATGCTGCATTCAACGGCACCAATACGCTCGCCTAACATTGCGGCCGCGGACCTGAATATGCTCTCCATATTTATAAAAAAAAGCTGTCAAAAAGCAGCACACCAAGTACAGGGCGATGAGCAGTGGACTTTTGTTAACTAACAGTCATTGATCCCGCTGCTAATCAGCTTTTTCCCAACTTTATTTATATCCTGTCACTAAACACTGCCACTAGACTAAAATGTTTAACCCCCATCCCGCTGCTCCTGGACCCCGCCGCAACTCTAATAAAGTTATAAACCTCTATCCCGCTGCTCCCGGAGCCTACCGCAACTCTAATAAAGTTATTAACCCCTCTCCCGCCGCTCCCGGACCCCACTGCAACTAAATAAATGTATTAACCGCTAAACACCTGACCTACCACATAACTACCACTAACTAAACCTATTAACCCCTAAACCGCCAGCCCCCCATATCGCCATAAACTAAATTAAGCTATTAACCCCTAAACCTAACAACCCGCTAACTTTACATTAAATATTAACTCATCCCTATCTTATAATAAATTTAAACTTACTTTTAGAATTAAATTAAACTATATTAAACTATTAATTAACCTACACTAACTATTATACTAAAATTACATTAAACTATATTTAACTATTAATTAACCGACCCTAACTATTATACTAAAAATACATTAAACTACCAATTAAATTAACTATATTACATATTTGAAAACCTAACCCTACTAAGTTATTTAAATCTACTATAAAGAATTACTAAGTTACAAAAAAATAACAACTAAGTTACACAAAATAAAAAACACTAAATACACAAAATAAAAACACTAAGTTACACAAAATAAAAAACACTGTTACAAAAAATAAAAAAGAAATTATAAAATATTTAAACTAATTACACCTAATCTAATAGCCCTATCAAAATAAAAAAGCCCCCCAAATAAAAATAAAAAACCTAGCCTACATTAAACTACCAATGGCCCTTAAAAGGGCCTTTTGTGGGGCATTGCCCCAAAGAAATCAGCTCTTTTACCTGTAAAAAAAATACAAACACCCCAACAGTAAAACCCACCACCCACACAACCAAACCCCCAAATAAAAACCTATCTAAAAACCTAAGCTCCCCATTGCCCTGAAAAGGGCATTTGTATGGGCATTGCCCTTAAAAGGGCATTTAGCTCTTTTTCAGCCCATAGTCCCTAACCTAAAATTAAAACCCACCCAATAAACCCTTAAAAAAACCTAACACTAAGCCCCGAAGACCCACTTACAGTTTTCGAAGACTGGACATCCATCCTCATCCAAGCGGCCGAAGTCCTCAGTGAAGCCGGCAGAAGTCTTCATCCAAGCAAGCCGAAGTCCTCCTCGAAGCCGGCAGAAGTCTTCATCCAGACGGCATCTTCTATCTTCATCCATCCGGCGCGGAGCGGCTCCATCTTCAAGACATCCGGCGCGGAGCATCCTCGTCTTACGATGTCTGTTGCAGAATGAAGTTTCCATTTAAATGACATCATCCAAGATGGCGTCTCTTACATTCTGATCTCTTACATTCCGATTGGCTGATAGAATTCTATCAGCCAATCGGAATTAAGGGGGAAAAAATCCTATTGACTGTTGCAATCAGCCAATAGGATTGAGCTTTCATCCTATTGGCTGATCCAATCAGCCAATAGGATTGAGCTTGCATTCTATTGGCTATTGCAAAAAAGTTGAAAATTACAAATTTCAACTTTTGCTGGTCTGTAGGCTTTGATAAATGGGTCGAATCAAGCTCGCCACAATTACGCTGTGGAATTCCAGCGTATTTGCGGTTGACGGCTTGATAAATATCCCTCATAGAGAAAGAGAGATGTGTGTGTACATATGTGCATACAGACATGTATACACATATAAATACATGTGCAGACATATATAGACTTATATATAAGTGCATTCTAGCCCTTTGAGTCAAGTGTATGAAAACATAAAAAAATAATATTCATGTAATATTCATATATACAGTGTTATACTGTGTATTTACTGTAAATATTTAAAATTCCAATGTTCTTCACACAGGGGAATATGTTCTAAGTATTTATAAATAGATATTACTATGTTTAGCTGTATATATCTATACCTATATATACTCCTCTATATAAATATAGGTAAAGATATATATTGTACCAAAAAACATATATATATATGTGTATTTATGAATATTTAGAACATAATCTGGTATGTGAAGAACATTGGAATGTGAAATATTAATATTTTCATGTCGGGTTAGCGCACTTGAGAAAATGCGGTTGGTTTTGCACGTGAGTAGGTCTTTCTACATTGACTTCTATGGGGAAATATGTTAACGGGGTCACGATATTCTAAGTTTTTACTTTCAACTTGTAAAACGCAAACTACCCAATGCATGCAAAAAAACTTACTCCTAGAGCAGTTAACAAACAAGCGGGGGCGATAAACTTCGCTTCACTAGATAATGTCTGTGATGGGGACATTTTACTACATTAAAAAAAAATGCATTTGGAACTATAATTTGTTCATTACAGTGTCACATCACACAACTGCTTGTAACTAACATTTTCATAATTAACATCAGACATCAGTCATCAAGTGCAATTGTGGTAAATATATTGTGATGTTTCTTGTGAGTGCCATTCACCTTTATAAAGATATCTGAATATAGAGTCAAGCAAAGATGTTAGTTGTTTTGCGTATATTGTAGGAAATTAAAGTGAAACAAAAAAGACAACTCAAAAATGTGAAGATTTATGGCTGTGTCTACTTATCTAGAGATCCTCGGAGAGCAGTGCAGGGACTGAAGTAGGGATATTGGTGTTTGACAGGGTTCTGTTTCTCACACAAATATGACACTGAAGCTGTGAGTCTTGATGAGTATGTTCTTATATATAATCGTCTGTATCTTTACTTACTAGTGTGTATTTACTGGCTTTTGCTGCACAATTTATTGAAATCTTACAATGATGCGTGCAAAATGAGAGCAGTGGATGTACAGCTTATGTTTGTATCTATAACAGTATGTATGGATGGAACTTTTTGTGTGTAAATGTTTTTTTTATATTAGCTTCTACTCAAAATTGTGTATTTGAATTAAAATGATTTGTCATGGCTGGAGCATGTTGGATAAGTCAGTGTTGCAATAGTTTTGTGTGGTGTATGCTGTATGTCTTGTGTGTGTAGGATTTTATTGTCTGGTTGTGGCATGTTGTGTAGGTAGGTATGAGCATAGGATTCTTGTGTATGCTTGTTGTGTGTGTGTACCTAGGACCTGATCATTTTGTCTCTCATGTAGTTCATGTGTGAGGCATTTGATTGCAGTATGTATGTTTGCATATGTAAGCAAGTATGTATGTTTGCATATGTAAGCAAGTTGTGTGTGAGAAACTAGGGGGAAGAAAGGAGAAGCAAGTGGATGGGTAGTCAGGTATAAAGAAAGTAGAGATTCTGATTAGGGTTACAGTTTGCTTTTCATACATAATAGGTATTATTTTTGGAACCAGCTTGCGTGTCTATACAAAATCAAATAAAAGAAAATCCTCAGCTGATTTTTATACTGAAAAGTAATATGTTCTATAGGATGTATTTTGTAAATGAGTAATTTAGAGTCTTACAGTGTCTTTTAAGAGAAAATGGCCTCCATTTATAATTTTCCGGAAAGACAAGGTTCACCTCGTCCTCCCGGATTACCACTGCAGATGGGATGGTTCAAATCCGTGACACTTTAGGTGGTCTTAAGATAGCAGCTACTTAAAGGGACACTGTACCCAAAAATTTTCTTTCGTGATTCAGATTGAGCATGAAAATTTAAGCTAATTTACTCCTATTATCAAATTTTCTTCATTCTCTTGGTATCTTTATTTGAAATGCAAGAATGTAAGTTTAGATGCCGGCCCATTTTTGGTGAACAACCTGGGTTGTCCTTGCTGATTGGTGGATAAATTCATCCACCAATAAAAAAGTGCTGTCCAGAGTATTGAAACAAAAAAAAAAGCTTAGATGCCTTCTTTTTCAAATAATGATAGCAAGAGAATGAAGAAAAAATGATAATAGGAGTAAATTAGAAAGTTGCTTAAAATTGCATGCTCTATCTGAATCACAAAAGAAAACATTTGGGTACAGTGTCCCTTTAACTAGCATTTCAATCATTATCTTGCTTGTGCAAGCCTTAAGTGCTGAGGCCCCAAAGCTGTATCCGCAGTTTAATAAATAGGGCCCAAAGTGCTTCACAATAAATACTTAAAAAAGGGAGATTAAATGTATTTTTACTTATAAAAAAAATTGAAAAGCTAAAAATGGAGCAAAAAGCTGTACATGGGAGTAATAAGTGTAAGATTAGATGTAGCTAAGGATGCAATTGACCCAATCAATATATAAATATATACTGACCTTTATATATATATATATATATTATATATATATATATATATATATATATATATATATATATATATATATATATACACACACAAACATATATACAGTGTATATAGCCCTGGACTAAAGTAGGCAATTCATGTAAGAATGTAACAAATTGAGCACAAAATATCGCTTCCGCAAAATCGTTATTTGCACTCAACTTAGTAATACCAGTGCACGCAAATGCGCAATGGTACTACGAGTTAGGTGCAATGTGAATGTGACAATTTTTTCATAAAAAAATAAAAGACCCTTTTTTTGGGTGGCATTTGGGGCACTTTTAGAAAATGTATTTTTTCTAATTGCTACCTTGAGCTTGTAATGGCTAGTTATTTATTGCGTACTTGCAAATGGGCTAATTTGCCGGCACGTAAAAAATTAGCACTTCACTTGTAATCTGGCTCTTAATCTTTATAACCCATCAATTACCTTAAAAGTTGGTGTTCCTAGGAATGTTTTGTCTCATTGAAATGTGCCTTGGTCTAAAAAGTTTGAAACCACAGAATAATGTTAATGATCATTATAAAAGACAAAATAATATGGTTTACTGCCCCTTTAAATCAGTGTGCCATAACTACACTCAGAAGCCATGCAATTGTATTGCATTCATTTTTGTTATTCCAGGAGTAGTGTATGGTGGGAAATTTTAGCCAAATGTGAATAGTTAATATGGTACCACTAGCTAATTATTATTACAGATTATTGCTGCAGACCGTACACAGTACTAGGAGCTCACTTTGAGGACGAGAGACCAGCTACCTGGACAGCTGTTAATGCTCCAGAAAGTCGTTGTAGCACTTCTCAAGTGCTTTACTTCTCGTAAGTACCATTTATGTGTGGGGAGTGAACAACTTTCAATACAGATTCACACTATGTTGGCGCCTTCTTCTTTATTGTATTCTATACAGATTTATTATTACAAATATCTACACATATATTTTTAAATTATTGCTATTCTAACAGGAATTGTTGCTAAACTGCTTTGTTTAATATACCAGCCAGGCATTATTTCTTTGGATCTTCCAATTAAATCTTCCTTGGTATCTTATGTAGGCAAATTAAATATGTTAATATCATGACTTTTGAAATTAAAACTAAATAACAGATAAGAGCTATGGAAGGATTGCACTTTTCAATATCGGCATGGTAGCACATTTTGAAATCTGGGAGACAAATTCTTGTCTAGAAACTGCCATGAAAGGTGACAAGCTGAACAAGCAGGGATGTACCTTAGGGCTAGATTTATTAAAGACCGGGCGGACAGGGGGCATTGTGTTTATATGTGTATATATGTCTGTAAATACATATATACACATATAAATACTTCTGTACACATCTATATATACTGTATATATGCATATATATATATAGATAGATAGATAGATAGATAGATAGATAGATAGATAGATAGATAGATATTTAGACATGTATATGTATGTATCTCTTTGTTAAAGTACTTTGCCTGCCTTTTTTTTTTCTAACACCTGAGACCTCATATCACTTACGCCTAACTGTTAACGCGTCACTTGTAATCTGTCCCTAAGTATGCACAACATAGTCTTATAGTCTTTTTTTTTTTTTTTTTTTTTACTATTTTGATAGATAAAGCAGCTCACTGTTTAATTAACTATTTAACCCAAGAATCTCTTAGGGTTGTTGAGGTCCCAATACTCAAAACATCGACAAATGAAAAACTGCCTGCTTGGTTCACCTGGCTCTCAGTCCGTCGGTCTGTTGGTATATTAAAAAAAAGGGGGGCTGACGTTACACTGTGAGGCAGGTAATGTAGGCGTAAGTTAGAGTTAGATCACACAGGCATTATCTGAAGTGTTCCGACACAGAAACCGTGTTTGGTTTCAGTGAGTTCACTGTCTGCACCGTGTAGAAACACTTCAAATACAGCCCCCAACCCACCCGCAGTGTTTAGCTGATTATATCCTATGGGAGACACATTGCCACTCGCTGGCACTATGCGGGTCCACCCCCTTTTTTAGAAAAGGGTTGATGCTTTGAATATTGGTGCTGTATTGAGATCAAGCAGTAGAATATAGAGGAGAAGACCAAAGGAATGTTGAATAAAGTAGGAGGCCTCAACCATTTAAAGAGTCTTTAAAATAAAAAATGTAACTTTTATTTATCAGATGAAATTTAAACAACTTGCCAGTTTACTTATACAGTATTATTAATTTTACTTTGTCCTCTTGGCATCCAATAATGAGGAACAGGCTCAGAGGCATGTGGGTGCAGCCACTAATCACCAACTATCTCCCAGGGACTGGTAGATTTATTTGAAACAGATATTTATTTGTCCTTCCAGCATACATATTTTTGTTGCAGCTGTTTATTGAATAGACAGTGTTGCTACACTTAAAGGGACACAAAACCCAATGCAATTTAAACAACTTCAATTTACTTCTATTATCTAATTTGCTTCATTCTCTTGTTATCCTTGGTTGAAAATCATATCTAAATATGCTCAGTAGCTGCTGATTGGTGGCTGTATATAGATGTCTTGTGTTATTTCATCAACAAAGGATACCTATAGAATGAAGCAAATTAGATCATTAAAGTAAATTGGAATGTATTTCTAAAATTGTATTCTCTATCTTAATCATGTATTTCATGTTCAGTGTTTTATGATTATTTCAGTGAATAAGGTGAAACAGAGTGGGAAAGCACTTCAGTTGAAAATAATCTGGTTCTATCATATTATGAGGCCTATTTATCATATGTCTGTCGGACCTGATCCGACAGTGTGGATCAGGTCTGACAGACATCGCCGCCTGCAGGGGGTGTCAATCAACCCGATCGTACTCAATCGGGTTGATTTGTGGCAATTCCTGTCCGCCTTATCAGAGCAGGTGGACAAGGTTATGGTCTTTAGACTGCTGCTTCATAACTGCTGTTTCTGGCGAGCCTGCAGGCTCGCCAGAAACACGGGGCCTCAAGCTCCATTCAGAGCTTGATAGATAGGCCCCTATATATTACTTGCCTCTGACAAACAACTTTAATATTATTGCATACTCTTAAAGTTTTGTTTTCTCACTTTATATTACATGGTACATTAAATTACCAGTCAACACAGTAGATTTGCATAATAAACAAATGCAAGATAACAAGACAATGCAATAGCACTTAGTCTAAACTTCAAATGAGTAGTAGATTTTTTTTTCTGACAATTTTAAAAGTTATGTCTATTTCCACTCCCCCTGTACCATGTGACAGCCATTAGCCAATCACAAATGCATACACGTACCATGTGACAGCCACCAGCCAATCACAAATGCATACACGCTTATTCTGTGAATTCTTGCACATGCTCAGTAGGAGCTGTTGACTTAAAACGTTTAAATATAAAAAGACTTTGCACATTTTGTTAATGGAAGTAAATTGGAAAGTTGTTTAAAATTGCATGCTCTATCTGAATAATGAAAGTTTAATTTTTACTTGAGTGTCCCTTTAATAATCTGATGTCTTTAACTGCTAAACTGCAATTTGTAGAATAGAGAGATTGCGTTTTTAAGGTTGCTATCACTCACAAATTGATTTATTGTCAATGTGATAAGAATGTGTTTTTATTTATGTATAACCTGTGCAATTATTGCTTTTCTTGATAGTTTTATTTTGAAGATAAAAAGGTGTTTTGCTTGTTCTGGAAATGTTGTAAATTTTGTTTTAGTTAATCTACGTAACTTGTTTGAGCTGTAACATCTTTGATTACAAAATCATTATAGCTTAGGTATAATTATCTCTCAATTAATAGTGTTAGTTTAAAATGTACACTTCTTGAAGAGCCTTGGGAGGTTCATTCTTTTTGTTTTGTTTTACTTTATGGGCTGTTGCACTCACAATATTTATCTTACTTGAAAGAAAGATACAAATTAAATACATTTTACTCTAACATAGGCTATTTACTGTGATATTGGTAACATGTTGGTCATATAGGGTTCAATGTATAAAGCTGCACATGCAGCATCACAGCCCACATTGTGCAGGTGTGCAAATGCAAGTTAAGATCTGCTTCCTAAATCTTCCACCACCTCTGAGGTGACAAATGTTTGTAGTATGCAATGTCTATGGCCCAAACTTTATAGATGAAGATTTTTGGGCAAAACTATCTTTAAAACTAATTTCCTATACAGATGCACAATTGATTTTGGCTGGGGATTTTAATATGACCAGGTGTCCCAAAATAGATAGGTTGAGTAAAAAAGTAAGCAGACAACATAATAAAGAGGCTAAGATCTTATCTAATTTATGTAAGACACTAAAATTAAAATATATTTGGCGAATTTAAAATCTGGATCTAAGAGCTTATACTTGGGAATCAAAATCCCATAAAACATTTTCAAGAATAGACATGCTTTTGGTTAGTGAGAAATTAATGTATAGGGAATTATCTGCTAGAATCAATTATTTCTATATATCAGATCACACAAGTATCTGTCTTTCAATATACAACATGGATCAGAGTTATAGATCATGTAACAATTTTTATTTCCACAAATACTTAGCAAATAATATTGAGTTTCAAAGTTGGATGAGGGGAAAGTGGAACGAATTCACTATGTTCAACAGGTCATATATAGGAAAAATAGAAATATTTTGGGAACAGCCAAAGCTTTTTATAGAGATAAAAGCATGATTGATTAAAAGAAGTAAAAAAATGAAAGCTAGGGAGTTACAATTGTCTAACGCCTTGAGAAATAGTTATAGGAAATACATTGACAATCCGATAAAGATATGGTGGGATAAATATCAGGAAAGAAAGGCAGAAATAAATATTTTCCTAATTCAAAAATTTCAGCTCCAAGAGTTAAAACAGAAAGCGTCCTTTCTCAATTTCAATGGCAAAACTATGAAGTGGTTGGTGATGCTAGGAAATAATAAAAAAAAAAAGAAATGAGGGTAACAGGGTAACAAAGATATCTGAAATTAAAGAAGTATTCTATAAATATTTCTAGAAAATAAATGCGAAGCAAAATGTGGATGCTAACAATAGAGATCATTTCTGGATGGGAATCCAAATCCATAAGTTAGAAAGTGAGAAGTTGGATAAATTAAATATGCCTATTACAATTTAAGAAATATTTAATGCAATTAATGCAGCTTCAGTAAATAAGGCACCAGGCCCGGACCAAATCCCTATTGAACTTTATAAGACCCTAAAAGAACAGACTGCTCCAGTTTTGCAAAAACTTTTTAATAAATTCTGTATTCAAAACAATATGTCATCTCCGTACTTTACTGCATCAATTATTAATCTAATTCCTAAAAAAAACAAGGATCAAGAGGCTGTAGAGTCATATAGACCTATTTCTCTACTTAATAGAGATTATAAATTACTTACTTCAATATTGGCATTGAGATTAAAATTAGTAATGGATCCGCTATTACACCAAGACCAGTCTGGTTTCATGCAGGGTAGGAACTCAACTAGAAATATGAGACGATTGCTAGTTCTAATTGAAAATAGTTGGCTTTCGGTACACAAACAGATTGGTAAGAAGGGAGATAAAGAAGCAGCCATTATTAACATAGACGCCAAAATTGCCTTTGATTCAATTTCATGGGAACATCTTTATATTGTGCTAGAGACATTTGGTATTAATGGTAATTTTAATAACTTTATAAAACTGATCTATAATAAACCTATATCTACATTACTTATAAACAGGTCCTTGTCGGATAAGTTAAATATAGCTAGGGGAACTAGACAAGGTTGCTCTCTTTTTCCTCTTTTTTTTAACCTATGTATTGAACCTTTAGCAATTTGTTTAAGGAAAGAGTTAGAGGGTATTGCAATTGGCAAACAGAAAGTTGTTCTATCCTTGTATGGTGACAATTTACTGATATTTATTGGGAATTCAAGAAAAAATATTCCAATCTTATTAAGAATGATTAATTCGCTAAGCTCATTTTCGGGGTATAAAATGAACATATCCAAATCCGAGATAGGGTTTCATATGTATTTATTTGCAATCAATGGATATTTTAAGAGCTGGGCAAGATTTCTCTCTGTGTAACCCCTCCTGATTGCAATCTAGTTTTAAAAACGACCCCTACATAGGTGTTATAAAATGGGCTGGCATATAAGATGACATTTCTTACTGAAAAAGAAATTCAAGAGAAGGAAGAAAAACACTGAAAATATCATGACAGTAAAGAGGTGATTTTAATATCTCCTATATCTGAATCATGACAGTTTAATGTTATGTGTGCTATATCTTTGAGCTATCAGTTTAAGATTAAATTGAATCAAACATCAATTCGAGTTTTAAAATCATTGTCTAAAATATTACACTGTGTGTCATAATGTCATCATCAATGTTTATCTTTAATACTAATTTCACATATATATACTTTCAAAGTATAATACACAATGTAACAAACGGCACTTACAAGTTCTGATGATTGATTGATCAATGACACAAGTATCTAGCAATATGATTCGTTAGTGATACCTTAAAATGTATATTTGAATCTGATTGGCTGATGTCCTAAATCATGTGATTATGCATATTCCAATCAAAAGTGGTTAAAAAATTCACTAGTGTGTGGGTTGTTTAGAAGTTTGCATAGTAATTGGTGCGAAAAGTGTTGCGTCAAATTTGGTGCGAAGTGGAGAGTGGGATTTGTATTACATGGCTTAAACATGCTGCAAATAGATTTTTCCAAAAAAATAAAAAGAAGTTAGCTATGTTATGTTGTGTATTTATTTCATTTTTATCTCTATATCTATTAGTGCGACAAGTTTGGGGCAAAACTTTACAAAAATTAGGAGAAATAATATTGTCCCCTTGCTTTGTAATGAGAGACAAAGTTGTAACATAATCCATAAGTAGTAATGTACTTTTGATTTTTATCCCTATATCTACTAGTGCACCAAATTTAGAGCAATAATATTGTTTGATTTAGAAAGGGTATACAATTTTAATAAAGTTTCTAATTTACTTTTATTATATAATACACTTAATTCTCTTGCAGCATCGAACATAAGCTTTCTGTGTTTTCAGACTCTCATTGATTTCTATGGCATCCGCGGCCTCAAGGGTGGCAGATTGAAAACTAGGTACGCTGCGTCGGAATAGATGCGAGCGCACTTGTTAAATGTTTCATAAATTGGGAAAATGGTCAAATAGAGTTGAATGTGAATTCGAAACATCTGTAAGGATGCAAGCATCGATCTGCGTTGGATTGAGATCGCTGGAGCGTATTTTTCGTCACACATTTCAACATTTGACGATCTTGATGCTTTGATAACTACACAGGATTCAAGCGTATTTTCAGTTGACGCTTTGATAAATATCCCCCTAAGACTGTACTTCACTATATATTTTTGTTTTTAATTTTGAGGCAGGAAATCACTTGAAACACAGAAACATGGAATAACACGTGGACTCAAGATATATATCCTTGTAGGTATTGTTTTATATCTCTTTATTTATTTTAACTTTTAGATACATACATAAATACATTTGAACACACATATATATATTTATCTTTAAACATGTATTTGTATGTATCTTTATGTTAAAGCCCTTCGCCTGCCTTTTTTTTCTAACCCCTGAGACCTCATATCTTTGAGCCCTTATAACTTTTGTGTGCAATATTTTTTTTTTTAATCATTTTTATTTGTTGGTTGAGTGTAACTGTACTTTGAAATGTATTTTTGATGTGTTTTCTGCAACTTTTTTGTTTCACAAAATAGTTAACCACAGCTCTGAGAACAGGGTAATCATTCTACTTTTAACTTGTAATACCAGCGCAATTTAACCTGTGCGCAAACGATCGCTAAAACCCGATATCAATTGTGCGCAAAGATTTGTGCTCCACTCTTAAGCTGCGTCTGGAGGGAGGGAAACAATGAGGAAAGAATATCCATAAAATGTATTGTTTCTGGCAAAAAAAATAAATTGTACAGAACTGTCAGCCACATTAATTTCCCAAGTGGTTCCACCAACCAAATTACCCATGCCATGTGAATCATAAGGGAAGAGAGATCTGTCCTTGATTCAGTTTTAGCCATGATAGATGAGACGATGAGCTACAATCCTGCTACAGAATACCTGCTGAAGTAATTAAAAAAAAGTAAATTTGGTTGATGTGTCAGTTGGGAGGTGGCTGGGCCAGGCCTTTTGTGAATTGTTTTTTTGCCTAAAATAGTCACTTGGACATGGATTATGTTTATGTGGTCAGCCCTTGACTCATTGATGAATTTGGTGGGTGTAGCTGTTTGGGTAACATTATCAGGAAATACCATTCAACCAATGGACATTTACAGTGTCTAACAGCCAAAGATTATTAGTAGCAGGAACACAGCTGTATAAGATTCAATTTAAAACTAAAAAACTTTTTCTTAACATTTTTGTCATACAAAAGAAACTCATGTTTAGATGCTACTATTTCAAATTGATTATATTTTTTAATAAAGTGTCCCTTTAATGTAACAAAGTCAGACATAATGATGAGCAATTTTCTAGATCCACTAAAACTGGAAAAGTCTTTCTGATCTTCTATGGAGTCCAACCACTAAAGAATGAAGATATACGATGTAATATTTAGTGAAAGGTTCAATAGTATAGAGAAACTGGGGAGGCTATTTTTTTCTTAATTAATCTTAATTCTATTCAAAATTACTTTAATTAATGTAATACCACCCTTTGTCAATCTTTAAAAAATGAACTGAATCTAAATCATTTACATTTACTAATACTTAAAAGGGCTTTCTAGTTCCTCCTTCACATTTCTAATTTCTATGTTATTCTATGCAACCTTCCAACAACCCATTCTCTTCTCTCCCTTCTCTTCTCTCCAATCTTTAGTCAAGGAGTGCTACAGAATAAT
This sequence comes from Bombina bombina, assembly GCF_027579735.1. Lineage (NCBI taxonomy): Eukaryota > Metazoa > Chordata > Amphibia > Anura > Bombinatoridae > Bombina > Bombina bombina. Next base: position 227,532,287 of record NC_069504.1, on the reverse strand, counting down.
ACTGGAAATAGTGAGACAGGAGATTCATATTCATACTTAGTTAATCTAACTCATCTCACATACACAAGGATGGTACTAACAAACAAATTGTGTCTCATAGTACTATACAGTCTACAGAAGAATCCCACCTCATCAAACAAATGAATATTCTCACTGTGTATATGTAGGGCACCTATAGGTGCTATTCAGTGCTGGCTCTCCCAGCTAGACTGATACCACAGTTTGAGGGTTTTCTTCACTTTATGAAAGGAAACCTCCAGGAATAAAAAGACTTAAATGTATGTCAGGTGTAGTAATACAAGTATTGTTTATTAAAAACACATTAAAGAAATATGAAACCTAAAACTGTTCTTTCATGATTCAAATAGAGCATACAATTTTGAGCAACTTTCCAATTTATTTGATATTATTTAATTCCATTGGTATCCTTTGTTGAAGGAGCAGAAATGCACTACTGGGAGCTAGCTGAACCTATTGGGTGAGCCAATGACAGGAGGTATGTATGTGCAACCACCAATAAGCAGCTAGCTCTCGGTAGTACGCTGCTGCTTCTGAGCCTACCTAGGTATTATTTTCCACAAAAAATAACAAGAAAATGAAGCAAAATAGATAGAAGTAAATTAGAAAGTTGTTTAAAGTACAATGCTGAATCACGGACAAAAAAATGTGGGTTTCATGTCCCTTTAACTATGATAAATAGAGCAACTCCTTTCTGAGCCTTTACATAGATAAAAAAATAAAGGTGAGTTGGTGAAGTAGTATGTTTCTAAAGACTCTATTTCTCTGCTTGATAATTCTTCTTTATGACCTAACTATACATATTTTAAAATATACAATCTGAGCATAAAGAAATTATAATTTAAACTAGGAATAATGTTTTACTACAGCAACATTTCTGTTCATTAGATTATAATACATCTTGACATGGTTATCATTTTTCTTTTTTGGTTACATTTCACCGATGCTCATTACTGCACAGGAGTTCACCCATATGACAGTGTATTATAAAAGAAACTGCCATTAGTTGTAGAGTTATGAACTGAATGGAAATTCAGGAATTGATTGTAGATTTGACTTTGCCAAGGGCACAAACAAAGAAATGATAACAAACAACAAATTTGAGTTGTCCAGAATGAATTACTATATTTTATCTGTTTTGACATATCTAATTTTCAGTTTTATGGTTGACGACCAAGGAAATGGTGCTTTTTTTACTCTTCATGTTATATGCAGACTGAATATATTTTTCTACCAATGGCATGTATGAGAAATATCTGTCTGAAAAATATCACCTAAGGGAAATTGGATAAGAATCTTTCATTTTCAATTAGCTTCAGTAATGGTGATTAATGAGCCCACATTAATCTAAAAAACTCATTTTTTAAATAATTTAACCTTCCTTTACAGCAGCATTTCCAAGACATTTTAAAAGTTTGCAAATATGTTCTTTGCTGATTACTTTAATAATAACATCAAATAAAATACATATAAAATAATAACTTGAAAATTAAGATATTATTTAACTATTTCTAATATATTTATCATCTTCCACTTTATCTTAAAAAAGAATAAACCTTTTCATAAAGGGTCAATTATAATTGATCTCCGAGGCTCTTTTTCTAGCCGAAAAGGCCACTTTTCAATTTGACGTATTCACAATAGCAAATTTTTGGCTATTTCCCGCACCTACAATCACTTTTTCAGCTTATAGAAAAAAGCCCTATTTTTCGTGAGTTTTTTAGTTTTGCCATTGGATAAATATTATTTCATACTGATGTACATTCATCATTAATATTGAGAATCCTAATATAATTATAAAGTGTAGCTCTAGCATACCGTTTTATTTTATAGTATTTTATTTAAAAGACAAGGCATTTAAAGTGTAGCGTATGCATTCTATGGACTAGCGGAATATAGGGCTGTTCTTCAAATTGTTTAGGGCTGCTTTTTATTCCCAGTCTCGCCCTGGTGAAAATCAAATATACATTGGGTATTGTATCTTTTAGCTCTGTCATAAATATATAACAATTAAAGAGAGAGTTATTGGAACTCTTAAAGGGACATTAAACACTTTGAGATAATAATATAAAATGATAAATCATATAAAAAAAAACTGTGCAATATACTTGCATTATTTATTTTGGCCCCTTTTCCTGTAATTCCTGTGCTTTTCATTTCCTGTTAGAAATGGATGCACACTCTAGTGACCTATTTATAATTGTCCCTAATTAGCCACAGCACAGAAGGTTTAACCTAAGTTACAACATGGCAGCTCACATTCGGCTAGATTTAGATTTCTGCGGCCAAAGGGGTGCGTTAGCTACGCATGCTTTTCCCCCCCGCACCTTTTAAATACCGCTGGTATTTAGAGTTCACAGAAGGGCTGCGTTAGGCTCCAAAAAGGGAGCGTACAGGCATATTTACCGCCACTGCAACTCTCAATACCAGCGGTGCTTACGGACGCGGCCAGCTTCAAAAATGTGCTCGTGCACGATATCCCCATAGGAAACAATGGGGCATTTTGAGCTGAAAAAAAACCTAACACCTGCAAAAAAGCAGCGTTCAGCTCCTAACGCAGCCCCATTGTTTCCTATGGAGAAACACTTCCTAAGTCTGCACCTAACACCCTAACATATACCCCGAGTCTAAACACCCCTAACCTTACACTTATTAACCCCTAATCTGCCGCCCCCGCTATCTCTGACCCCTGCATATTATTATTAACCCCTAATCTGCCGCTCCGTACACCGCTGCAACCTATGTTATCCCTATGAACCCCTAATCTGCTGCCCTTAACCCCCGCCGAACCCTATATTATATTTATTACCCCCTAATCTGCCCCCCCCAACGTCGGCGCTACCTACCTGCAATTATTAACCCCTAATCTGCCGACCGGACCTCACCGCTACTCTAAAAAATGTATTAACCCCTAAAGCTAAGTCTAATACTAACCCTAACACCCCCCCAAGTTAAATATAATTTTTATCTAACAAAATAAAATAAATCTTATTAAATAAATTATTCCTATTTAAAGCTAAATACTTACCTGTAAAACAAACCCTAATATAGCTACAATATAAATAAATAAATTATATTGTAGCTATTTTAGGATTTATATTTATTTTACAGGCAACTTTGTATTTATTTTAACTAGGTACAATAGCTATTAAATAGTTAATAACTATTTAATAGTTACCTAGTTAAAATAATTACAAAAGTACCTGTAAAATAAATCCTAACCTAAGTTACAATTAAACCTAACACTACACTATCAATAAATAAATTAAATAAAATACCTACAATTATCTACAATTAAACCTAACACTACACTATCAATAAATAAATTAAATACAAATACCTACAAATAAATACAAATAAATACACTAACTAAAGTACAAAAAATAAAAAAAGAACTAAGTTACAAAAAATATAAAAAGAACTAAGTTACAAAAAAATAAAAAATAATTTACAAACATTATAAAAATATTACAACAGTTTTAAGCTAATTACACCTACTCTAAGCCCCCTAATAAAATAACAAAGCCCCCCAAAATAAAAAAATGCCCTATCCTATTCTAAAATAAATATTGAAAAGCTCTTTTACCTTACCAGCCCTTAAAAGGGCCTTTTGCAGGGCATGCCCCAAAGAATTCTGCTCTTTTGCCTGTAAAAAAAACATACAATACCCCCCCAACATTACAACCCACCACCCACATACCCCTAATGTAACCCAAACCCCCCTTAAATAAACCTAACACTAAGCCCTTGAAGATCTTCCTACCTTGTCTTCACCATGCCAGGTATCACCGATCCGTCCAGAAGAGGGTCCGAAGTCTTCCTCCTATCCGGGCGATGTCTTCATCCAAGCGGGGGCTGAAGAGGTCCATCATCAAAGAAAGCGGAAACCAATTTGGTTTTCCAAAGAAGTAGCACATGCTGTAAAGACAAAAAAGATAGCTTATAAAAACACAAGCAGATGATGATATGAAAATATGGAGACTCCAACAAAAAAAGACTAAGCAGTTAATTAGGAAGGTTAAAGCTCATGCAGAAGAGAAGATAGCACAGTCAGTAAAACATGGGGACAAAACATTCTTTAGATATATCAGTGAAAGAAGAAAAAAATATCAGTGAAAGAAGAATAATAGAAGGAGATAAGCAGATTGCAGACTGTCTCAATGATTACTTCTGTTCTGTTTTCACTAAAGATTGTGAAGATACAATGTCTACATTAAGGGATGCTACGAAAAATAGAAACAAGCTTAACAGTAATCTTTTTACAGAGGATGAGGTTTTGTTAGGATTATCAAAAATAAATGTTACAAAGGCAGTGGGTCCTGATAATATTCATCCAAGGGTTTTAAAAGAACTTCGATCAGTGCTAACTGTCCCATTAACTGATCTGTTTAATCAGTAATTATTAACAGGAGCTGTCCCAGATGATTGGAGAATAGCAAATGTAATACCTATTCATAAAAAGGGCAGTAGAGAAGAATCTGGCAACTACAGGCCAGTTAGTTTAACTTTAGTAGTAGGGAAATTAATGGAAAGCCTCTTAAAAGAAAGAATTATGACTTACATAAAGACAAACAATTTAGAGGACCAAAATCAGCATGGTTTTACTTCAGGGAGATCATGTCAGACTAATCTAATTGACTTCTTTGATTATGTAACAAAAGTATTAGACAAGGGAAGAGCAGTTGATGTAGCATATCTAGATTTCAGCAAAGCATTTGACACCGTCCCACACAATAAACTTATTCACAAACTATATCTCCTTGGTCTAGATTCAAAAATTGTGAACTGGGTGGAATGCTGGCTTAAGGACAGAAAACAAAGTGTCTTAGTAAATGGAGTTCATTCAGCAGAGGGGGCTGTTACTAGTGGTGTTCCTCAGGGGTCAGTTCTGGGGCCTGTTTTGTTTAACATATTTATCTGCGATATCAGCAAAGGGCTACAGGGGAAAGTATGTCTCTTTGCAGATGATACAAAAATTTGCAACAGAGTGGATGTTCCAGGGGGGGTAGACAAAATGAGAAGTGATATACAACAATTGGAGGATTGGACAAACGACTGGGATCTAAAGTTTAACACAGCAAAGTGTAAAATAATGCATTTAGGGAAGAAAAATCCAAATGTTAATTACAGACTCAATGACACTTTACTGACTGTTACAGACGAGGAACAGGACTTGGGAATTATTATTTCAGATGATTTAAAACTTAGTAAACAATGTAGTAATGCAGCGAGTAAGGCTAGCAGAATGCTTGGATGTATTGGTAGAGGTATTTGCAGCAGAAATAGTAAGGTTCTTATGCCACTTTATAGATCATTAGTTAGGCCTCATCTTGAGTATTGTGTGCAGTTCTGGAGGCCATATCTTCAGAAGGATATTAACAAACTTGAATCTGTGCAAAGGAGGGCTACCAAAATGGTACATGGTCTAAAAAATAAAACTTACCAGGATAGGCTCAATGACCTAAATATGTATAGCTTAGAGGAGAGAAAGGAAAGAGGTGATATGATAGCAACTTTCAAGTACATTAAAGGGTTTAGCAAAACTGAGGCTGTGGGTATTTTACATAAAATGGAAAATTCAAGAACAAGGGGTCATGAGCTCAAGCTAAAGGGTAGTAGATTCAGGAGTAATTTGAGGAAGCACTTCTTTACAGAAAGAGTGATTGATTTATGGAATAAACTTCCTCAAGAGGTAGTAGCAACAAACACTGTGGGGGACTTTAAAAATGCATGGGACAAGCATAAGGCTATCCTACGAACTAGATAAGTTTATACTGTTAGGTAAGGTCGGGCAGACTTGCTGGGCCTATGGCTCTTATCTGCCGTCAATATCTATGTTTCTATGTTTCTATCATGCGGCTGAAGTCTTCATCCAAGCGGGAGGCTGAAGAGGTCCATCATCCGGCGGACTAACGACGAATGAAGGTTCCTTTAAGGGACGTCATCCAAGATGGCGTCCCTTCAATTCCGATTGGCTGATAGGATTCTATCAGCCAATCGGAATTAAGGTAGGAATAATCTGATTGGCTGATTGAATCAGCCAATCAGATTGAAGTTCAATCCGATTGGCTGATCCAATCAGCCAATCAGATTGAGCTTGAATTCTATTGGCTGTTCCGATCCGAACTCTAAATCTAGGCGATTGTTTTATAGACACTAAAAACTTTACACTTATTTTGTCACTATTTAAACAACTACTGAAACTTAAAAAATAAATCTACATGTTAATATCAGACTAATCTTTTCTTTCAAGGCATTATTCTATCTAGCATTTATTTAGTGTTTAATATCCCTTTAACTTATATACCTGTTTGCTCCAGCCTTGTTGAAAAATCTTTTTCCTATTACCTTGTTAATTTTTATTGGACTAATCTTAAATAAACTGACTGTTGCTTCATCTAAGTCAGTATTACTTAGTCTGCATCTATTCAGGTGCTTTTAATACTATAATTTGCTTTTTTAACTACAAGGGGCATATTTATCATTTTTCAAAAGTACTTTTCTTCATCTACCCATTCTGACAGATCATTAATGTACAATTTTGAATTCACAGAAGTATTTTTGTTTGCACATTTACAAATATGATTATTTAAAAAGTGATCTCTTAATTTCTGCTATTTTTTTTTATCATGCATGTCACATGTTTATTTAGGGGATGGCAATGTGCAAAAATCTTTACCTCCTGTGAGTGTTTCTGTGGGTGTCTGTGTTTATGTCTTTGTGCTTTTGTTGGTGTCTCCATGAGTGTGTATGTATTTTGTTTTCTGTGGGTCTCTCTGTGAGGGTGTGTGTGTGTCTGTCTATGCATTTTCTTTGGATGTCTCTGTTAGGGTGTGTGTGTATGTATTTGTGCATTTTCTGTGGATGTCTCTGTGAGGGTGTGTGCGTATGTATGTCTGTGTATTTTATGTAGATGCCTCTGTGAGGGTGGGTGTGTATGTCTTTGTGTGTTTTCTGTGGATGTCTCTGTGAGGGTGTGTGTGTATGTATGTCTGTGTTTTCTGTGGATGTCTCCGTGAGGGTGTGTGCATATTTCTTTGTGCATTTTCTGTGGGTGTCTCTGTGAGGGTGTGTGTGTGTGTGTGTGTGTGTCTTTGTGTATTTTCTGTGGATATCTCTGTGAGGGTGTGTGCATATGTTTGTGTGTTTTCTGTGGGTGTCTCTGTGATGGTGTGTGCATATGTCTGTGTGTTTTATGTGGGTGTCTCTGTGATGGTGTGTGCATATGTCTGTGTGTTTTATGTAGGTGTCTCTGTGAGGGTGAGTGCATATGTCTGTGTGTTTTCTGTGGGTGTCTCTGTAAGGGTGTTTGTGTGTGTGTATGTCTTTGTGCATTTTTTGTGGCTATCTCTGTGAGGGTGTGTGTGTATGCATGTCTTTGTGTGTTTTCTGTGGGTGTCTCTCTGAGGCCGAATTATCAAATTTCTTGCGGACCTGATCCGCACTGTCGCTGACTTCGCAATACGCTCTCTGTATTCAGCATTGCACCAGCAGCTCACAAGAGCTGCTGGTGCAACGCCACCCCCTGCAGACTCAGAGCCAATGGGCCCCCAGCAGGGGGTGTCAATCAACCTGATTGTACTCGATCGGGTTGAATTCCGGCGATTCCTGTCCACCTGCTCAGAGCAGGCGGACAGGGTTATGGAGCAGCAGTCTTTGTGACTGCTGCTTCATAACTGCTTTTTCTGGCAAGTCTGAAGACTATTAGGACATTATTACATTATTACATTAAGACTTTGAGACTAATGAGACCTTTCTGGAAGTCCCCAATACACCATTTAACCTTTAAATTATTGTTTAGGCAGTTCAGGACTTTCAGCCACTGCATGCTGATCATCATATAGAGCGCCATGTACTAAATGGAGGGGCGGACAGCTGTCCGCCCGCCTTCGCTACACACGGGCAGCAGATCTGTTGATCCGCTTGCCCGTATGTATCATTACACACTGATCGGAGTGTGTAATGCCCGCCCCTTCAATCGCGCAACCAATCACGCGACTGAAGGGGCTGTCAATCATCGAGAGCGAGCGTGCTCTCTGTGATTTTGCTTTGCCAGCTAAGAGGTGGTGTAGGGTGTAGAAAGCAGCGGTCTAATGACCGCTGCTTCTTACATTGCGGGAAGCAGGCTCGCTTATGCGAACCTGCCCCGCAAAGGCTCCGGAGCAGCTTTCGCTGCTTCCTACATGTAGCCCATAGTTGGCATCTTCCTTGACAAAAAGATAGTCAGAACTCCATATTTTGTCTTGCAAATCTCCTTTGACAAAACTGTAGTCTACCTCATTACTTGTCAGGTCAATGTAAACAAGTGCTGAGTGTCTGTGTGGGTATCTGTGTCTGAGTGTGTTTCATTGCGTGTCTGCTAGAGTGTCTATATGTGAATCATTATGTGTGAGTGTGTGTTTCAGTGTATAAGTGTTTCTGTGTGTTTCTGTGTTTGTGTGTTACTACCTTTGCTTCATTCCCAAGTTTGACTAGACTTAAGAATAAAGTGCATATACATTTTAGTCGCTTGGTCAAAAACTGCACATGTCAGGGGGGGAGCCTGATCAATAGTTAAGTAAGGGGCCCAGAAATTTCTAGTGGCAACCCTGGTCCCTCCTCATCCCACCTTTAATTATCATCTTTTATACCCTAGAAGCTCCAAGACTATCCGTACCCTCCTTCTGAATGTCATTTGGATTGGAGCAAGTTGGGAATCCTTCTCTAAATTTGAAGCAACCTCTATAAGTATATTTTAATTACAGAATGGTTTGTGGAGGTTGTACGACAGTAAATTATTAGTTATCGCAATGCACTTTATTTATTTATTTTCTCTAATTGTCCTGTAACTTAAGTCTGAAAACTCTCTTTCACTGCTCCCAGGGAGGCAAGAGGGCATTTTTTGGAAATCAAACCCTGGCCCCTTCACAGTCATTATGAAACCGGACAACGATTAGTTTATCTTCAGTGACTCGTTGGTTGACCTTATTTAGCAACAAAAATGAATACCAATGCATGCAAATAATATAGATTTGCATAGCAGAATTTACAGTTATTTGCTTTTAGAAAATTTGCTGTGCATGCAGATCATTTGCAATTCAGTGATGTCTGGCTAATATATAGAAAATTACATAAATATCCCTTTAAATATGCCATTTGAATTTAGAGAGTGTATACCATTCAAGAGTTTGATAAGTTGAATACACAGGTCTTATGTATTTCAAAGTATTAGAACTCTTATACTCTGTATATGATATGCATTCTGGTCTATGTTTTTAGTCCTCTCTAGTGTGGTATTTTTTTTCATTATATTATTCTCATCTTCCTTTGTGAGGTCTACCATTTAGTTATAGCTTATTTAACTGAGAATCCTCTTGAATGATATCAACATATTTTTCAAATAGTGGAATGGTCTGTCTAGACTTTTAAGTGCACTCAACTCTCTCTGCAGAATTACTATATCACTATGAAAATAAATTCTCCATATCTACTCCACTAAGAATTTCCCAGGCAGGAATGTTTGACAAAACAAATGAACAGGAGCACCATCTCCCATATTGTTCATTTCACTAAGATCTTTACCTTGCTGTGTATTAACAGTTTTTAAAATTATGATTAACACATTAACTTTTATTAATATTTGACCCTTTAACTCATGTGGTAGTAGGGAGATTTGCAGTCCAGGTGTGAGCATTAATTTGCCACATCCCTAATTCAGACACTGGAATAAGACTTTATTGTTTTTTTACAGGATGGTAAATTAAGATAATTAGAGATGGGTTGTCTTCAGGCAATCATCAGAGCCATTTGCTTTTATTGTTTAATTGTGTATTGACCCTTAAATAATTCATTGTGCATACCCTACTTAGAGAAGCTCATTTTAAGTGAGATTTAGTAAGGCAGTTCAACTATTTTGACTGCATTCCTTGTGGTCTGCATCCCTGTAGAGATGAGGGAAAACAAGTATTTAAAACTTCCATTATCTAGATATTGTGTGTGTGTGTGTGGGGGGGGGGGGTGGGGTTATCAGAAGAGCAAACATTTAACAGACTAAAATTGTCAATTGCATTTGTTTCTAGTCTTAGGATTTTAGCAGCTCTCGTCCTATTGGCTGTTCGAATCAGCCAATAGGATTGAGCTCTCATCCTATTGGCTGATTGGAACAGCCAATAGGATGAGAGCTGCTCAAATCATATTGGCTGATTGGAACAGCCAATAGGATTTTAGCAGCTCTAATCCTATTGGCTGATTGGAACCTTTCAGCCAATAGGAATGCAAGGGACGCCATCTTGGATGACGTCACTTGCATTCAAGTTCCAGTATACGGCGGCGACTGTATTGAAGAGGAGCTCCGCGCCGGATGTCTTCAAGATGGACCCACTCCACGCCAGATGGATGAAGATAGAAGAGGCCGCATGGATGAAGACTTTGCCAGATGGATGAAGATAGAATAGGCCACCCGGATGAAGACTTATTGCCGGCTGGATGGATCCATCAAGCGGAACTTCAAAAACTGTAAGTAGATCATCGGGGGTTAGTGTTAGGTTTATTTAAGTTTTTTTTGGGTGGGTTTTATTTTTAGAGTAGGGTCTGGGCAGGTAAAAGAGCTAAATGCCCTTTTAAGGGCAATGCCCATACAAATGCCATTTTCATGGCAATGGGGAGCTTAGGTTTTTTTAGATAGGCTTTTTATTTGGGGGGGTTGGGTGGGTGGTGGGTTTAACTGTTGGGGGAGTGTTTGTATTTTTTATTTCAGGTAAAAGAGCTGATTTCTTTGGGGCAATGCCTCGCAAAAGGCCCTTTTAAGGATGATTGGTAGTTTATTGTAGGCTAGGGTTTTTTTTATTTTGGGGGGCTTTTTTATTTTGATAGGGCTATTAGATTAGGTGTAATTTGTTTTTATTTTTGATACTGTGGTTTGATTGTTTTTGTAAATTAGTGTTTGTTTTTTGTAACTTAGTGGTTTTTTTTGTAATTTAGCATTAATTTATTTTTGTAATTTAGTAATTTTTAATAGTAGATTTAAATAATTTGAGTAGGGTTAGGTTTTTTTTAATATGTAATGTAGTTAATTTAATTGCTAGTTTAATGTAATTGTAGTATAATAGTTAGGGTAGGTTAATTAATAGTTAAATATAGTTTATTTTAATCCTAAAGGTAAGTTTTAATTTAATTTATTATAAGATAGAGATGTGGTAATTTTAATGTAAAGATAGCGGGTTGTTAGGTTTAGGGGTTAATAGCTTAATTTAGTTTATGGCGATGTGGGGTGCTGGCAGTTTAGGCGTTAATAGGTTTAGTTAATGGTAGTGATGTGGGAGGCCAGGGGTTTAGGGGTTAATACATTTATTTAGTGGGAGGGGTCCGGGAGCGGCAGGATAGGGGTTATTAACTTTATTAAAGTTGCGGCATTTAGTGACAGGATATAAATAAAGTTGGGAAAAAGCCGAATAGCAGCGAGATCGATGACTGTTAGTTAACAACAGTCCGATGCTCATTGCCCCGTAAATATGGAGATCTTATTCAGGTCCGCGGCTGCGATGTTAGGCGATGTTAGGCAAGTGTAATGGTGGCAGTTTAGGCGTTAATAGGTTTAGTTAATGGTAGTGATGTGGGAGGCCAGGGGTTTAGGGGTTAATACATTTATTTAGTGGTAGCGGGGTCCGGGAGCGTCAGGATAGGGGTTATTAACTTTATTAAAGTTGCGGCATTTAGTGACAGGATATAAATAAAGTTGGGAAAAAGCCGAATAGCAGCGAGATCGATGACTGTTAGTTAACAGTCCGATGCTCATTGCCCCGTAAATATGGAGATCGTATTCAGGTCCGCGGCTGCGATGTTAGGCGATGTTTGGCAAGTGTAATGGTGCCGTCGAATGCAGCATAGTTGAGGCTTTGATAAATATCCCCCCAAGTATCTGAACTGGAGAGTGCTCCTTAGGTAAAAATCCTTTAAAGCTTGAAAAATCTCAGACTCATTTAATTTGTTTTTTTTTAAGAAGACATTAGCAGATTCTGAATAGTACCTAGATCAAGTTGATGAGACAGCAAAGGCAGCAAGAGGAAGATAGAGGGGAGAGAGAGAGGGAGAGGCAGAGGGAAAAAGAGATAGAGAGAGAGCTATCAAACAGCTAGATTACGAGTTTTGAGCGCTATAGGGATTTTAATGACCGTCACAAAGCGGTGTTATTTCACCTCCCTATGGCATGGTATTATGAGTTTTAAAAAAGCAAGCTTGTGTAGGCGATATGGTTGCGTTGAGCTCCATACCGCACCGAAATCAAGCGCTGCTGTTACGTGCTCATGCACGATTTCCCCTTAGACATCAATGGGGAGAGCTGGCAAAAAACACCTGTGATCGAGGAATGAGAAGCTCTGTAATGCAGCCCCATTGATGTCTATGGGGAAAATAAAACTAATGTTTAAACCTAACACCCTAACATAAACTGGAGTCTAAACACCCCTAATCTGCCACCCCCAACATTGCCGCCACCTACATACAGTTATCAACCCCTAATCTGCCGCCCCCAACATCACCACCTCTACATAATGTTATTAACCCCTAATCTGCCGCCCCCACTATTGCCGTCACCTACATAAAACTATTAACCCCTAATCTGCTGCTCCCAATGTCGCCGCCACATACTAAAGTTATTAACACCTAAACCTCTGGCCTCCCACATAACTACCACTAAATAAATCCATTAACCCCTAAACCTAACACTAACCCTAACGTAACCTTAACCCTAATGTAACCCTAAGCCTAACACCCCCTAACTTTAACATAATTATAATACAGCTAAACTAAAGTTACAATTATTAACTAAATAAAAATCTATTTTAACTAAATACAAACTTACCTATGAAATAAAACCTAAGCTAGCTACAATATAACTAATACAGGGAGTGCAGAATTATTAGGCAAGTTGTATTTTTGAGGATTAATTTTATTATTGAACAACAACCATGTTCTCAATGAACCCAAAAAACTCATTAATATCAAAGCTGAATATTTTTGGAAGTAGTTTTTAGTTTGTTTTTAGTTTTAGCTATTTTAGGGGGGTATCTGTGTGTGCAGGTGACTATTACTGTGCATAATTATTAGGCAACTTAACAAAAAACAAATATATACCCATTTAAATTATTTATTTTTACCAGTGAAACCAATATAACATCTCAACATTCACAAATATACATTTCTGACATTCAAAAACAAAACAAAAACAAATCAGTGACCAATATAGCCACCTTTCTTTGCAAGGACACTCAAAAGCCTGCCATCCATGGATTCTGTCAGTGTTTTGATCTGTTCACCATCAACATTGCGTGCAGCAGCAACCACAGCCTCCCAGACACTGTTCAGAGAGGTGTACTGTTTCCCTCCTTGTAAATCTCACATTTGATGATGGACCACAGGTTCTCAATGGGGTTCAGATTAGGTGAACAAGGAGGCCATGTCATTAGATTTTCTTCTTTTATACCCTTTCTTGCCAGCCACGCTGTGGAGTACTTGGACGCGTGTGATGGAGCATTGTCCTGCATGAAAATCATGTTTTTCTTGAAGGATGCAGACTTCTTCCTGTACCACTGCTTGAAGAAGGTGTCTTCCAGAAACTGGCAGTAGGACTGGGAGTTGAGCTTGACTTCATCCTCAACCCGAAAAGGCCCCACAAGCTCATCTTTGATGATATCAGCCCAGACCAGTACTCCACCTCCACCTTGCTGTCATCTGAGTCGGACTGGAGCTCTCTGCCCTTTACCAATCCAGCCACGGGCCCATCCATCTGGCCCATCAAGACTCACTCTCATTTCATCAGTCCATAAAACCTTAGAAAAATCAGTCTTGAGATATTTCTTGGCCCAGTCTTGACGTTTCAGCTTGTGTGTCTTGTTCAGTGGTGGTCGTCTTTCAGCCTTTCTTACCTTGGCTATGTCTCTGAGTATTGCACACCTTGTGCTTTTGGGCACTCCAGTGATGTTGCAGCTCTGAAATATGGCCAAACTGGTGGCAAGTGGCATCTTGGCAGCTGCACGCTTGACTTTTCTCAGTTCATGGGCAGTTATTTTGCGCCTTGGTTTTTCCACACGCTTCTTGCGACCCTGTTGACTATTTTGAATGAAACTCTTGATTGTTCGATGATCACGCTTCAGAAGCTTTGCAATTTTAAGAGTGCTGCATCCCTCTGCAAGATATCTCACTTTTTTGACTTTTCTGAGCCTGTCAAGTCCTTCTTTTGACCCATTTTGCCAAAGGAAAGGAAGTTGCCTAATAATTATGCACACCTGATATAGGGTGTTGATGTCATTAGACCACACCCCTTCTCATTACAGAGATGCACATCACCTAATATGCTTAACTGGTAGTAAGCTTTCGAGCCTATACAGCTTGGAGTAAGACAACATGCATAAAGAGGAGGATGTGGTCAACATACTCATTTGCCTAATAATTCTGCACTCCCTGTAGTTATATTGTAGCTAGCTTAGGTTTTATTTTTATTTCACAGGTAAGTTTGTATTTATTTTAACTAGGTAGACTAGTTAGTAAATAGGTATTAACTATTTAATAACTATCTAGTTAAAATAAATAAAACCGAACCTGCCTTACACTAAAACCTAACATTACAAAAAAATAAAAAATAAAATTACTAAAAATAAGAAACAAATTATCAAAAATAAAAGATAATTACACCTAATCTAATAGCCCTATCAAAATAAAAAAGTCCCCTCATAATAAAAAAGCCTTTTGTGGGTCATTGCCCCAAAGATATCAGTTCTTTTACCTGTAAAACAAACCCACCACCCCCACATCCAACCCCCCCAAATAAAATAACTATCTAAAAAACCTAAGCTAACCATTGCCATGAAAAGGGCATTTAGCTCTTTTACATGCCCAAATCCTAAGCTAATAATAAAACCCACCCAAAAAAAACCTTAAAAAACCTAACACTAACCCCGACGATCCACTTACAGTTCTTGAAGTCCCGCTTGAAGGATCCATCCAGCCGGCGAAGTCATCATCCATGCGGCAAGAACTCTTCATCCAGACGGCATCTTCTATCTTCATCCATCCAGCATGGAACAGGACCATCCTGAAGTCATCCGGCATGGAGCATCCTCTTCATATGGTCGCCGCCGTAAACTGGAACTTCAATGCAAGTGACGCAATCCAAGATGGTGTTCCTTGCATTCCTATTGGCTGAAAGATTTAAATCAGCCAATAGGAATTAGAGCTGCTAAAATCCTATTGGCTGAACAGCCAATAGAATGACAGCCCAATCCTATTGGCTGATTGGATCAGCCTATAGGATTTTAGCAGCTCTAATTCCTATAGGCTGATTAAAATCTTTGAGCCAATAGGAATGCAAGGGATGCAATCTTGGATTGCGCCGGATGTCTTCAGGATGGACCCGCTCCACCCTGGATGGATGAAGATAGAAGATGCCGTCTGGATCGTTGGGGGTTAGTGTTAGTTTTTCTTAAGGGATTTTTGGGTGGGTTTTATTATTATTTTTAGTTTAGGGTCTATGCATGTAAAAGAGCTAAATTCCCTTTTAATGGCAATACCCATGCAAATGCCTTTTTCAGGGCAATGGTTAGCTTAGGTTTTTTTAGATAGTTATTTTATTTGGGGGGGTTGTGGGGGTGGTGGGTTTTACTGTTGGGGGTTGTATTTTTTTACAGGTAAAAGAGCTGATATCTTTGGGGCAATGCCCCACAAAAGGCCCTTTAAAGGGCCATTGGTAGTTTATTGTAGGCTTTGTTTTTTTTATTTTGGGGGGGCTTTTTTATTTTGATAGGGCTATTAGATTAGGTGTAAAAAAAATTTTATTTTTGATAATTTGTTTCTTATTTTTCGTAATTTAGTGGGGTTTTTTTTGTAATTTAGCTATTTTTTTGTAATTAGATACTTTTTGTAATTTTTAGAGTAGTGTTAGGATTTTTTTAATGTGTAGTTTAGTTTAATTTAATTGGTAGTTAGTTTAATTTTAGTTTAATAATTATAATAGTTTAATTGTTAGTTTAAATTAATTTATTTAATTTGACAGGTAAGTTTTAATTTAATTTAAGATAGGGAAATTGTAATTTTAATATAAAGATAGGGGGTCGTTAGGTTTAGGGGTTAATAGTTTTTTTTAGTATATTTCTTTGGCTGGGCTTGCGGTTTAGGGGTTTAGGGGTTAATAGGTTTATTATAGTATATTTCATTGTGGAGGCTTTTGGTTTAGGGGTTAATAGCTTATTTTAGTATATCTCATTGTGGAGGCTTGCGGTTTATGGATTATTTTTATTATAGCGGCGGTGTGGGCAGACGGCAGATTAGGGGTTAATAATATTTAAATAATGTTTGCTATGCGGGAGGGTGAAGTTTTAGGGATTAATAACTTTATTATAGTGGTGACGATGTCGGGGAGTGTCAGAATAGGGGTTAATACATTTTAATAGTAGCAGCGATGTCCGGAGCGGCAGATTAGGGGTTTATAAATGTATTATAGTGTTTGAGATGTGGGAGGTCCTCGGTTTAGGGGTTAATAGGAAGTTTATGGGTGTTAGTGTACTTTGTATCACTTTAGTTATGAGTTTTATGTTACAGCTTTGTAGCGTAAAACTCATAACTGCTGACTTTAGATGGAGTTACGGATCTTGGGTTATAGAGTGTACCGCTCACTTTTTGGCCTCCCAGGCAAACTCGTATTACCAGCGCTATGGGAGTCCCATTGAAAAAGGACTTTTTTGTGTGTGGTACTGACGTTGCGTGACAGGCTAAAAGGTATGCGGTACACCTATACCGACAAGACTCGTAATAGCAGCATTAGGAAAAATGAAGGGTTATGGGCCATAACACTGCTTTTTCAATCATAACGCAAAACTCGTAATCTAGCTGAAAGGCTTTAAAAATGTTTGGTTTTCATTTACTTGACATTTTAGTACCACTCTCTGTAACTTTATCTGGGATGAATAGCAGTTGTCTGAACATGTTATAAAGAGTCGGGCTGGTGATAATGTAAGAGAGAATATGTAAGAAATGCACACGTACTCAACATGTATTTCACTTTTTTCTGACATAGCCAGATTTTAGATTTAAGTAAAGTCTGAGAAATGCTTTTCTCATTTTCAGTTTGTCTGTAATTCATTTTATGATGCCTTTGACTACTTGGTTGATTTTCAAAACTAAGTTAGGATTCCCACAATGCTAAATTCTCAGAGAAATACAGGTGTAGTCACACAGCTTAACATAATCAAATCTACAAATGTCCAAAAAAAGAATGTGTATGGTTTTGATTAGTTATGCATTAATTTTACTGAAATATGAATTTATCTGCAAGGCTTTGTTTTTTAGCTGTATGCTTAAGTTAACATACAAATTCATCTCTCTAGAGTTGCAAATACCAGAATCTTTGTTCGTTTCACATTCTTCTTCTGCTGATTAATTTTCTATTTCAGTTCTGTAAATTAACATCTTAAAATTTGAAAGATATATGCTTATAATTATCATTTATTTACAATGTAAATCACGTTTTTAAGACAAAAAAATGAATATAGAATACTTTGTTAGCAAGCTGTTTATTATGAAACACTGCCCTCTATGTACCATTCTCTACATACATGTACAAAGTATGACATCGAAATTATTTAACATTTTATTGCATATTTTATATTAGTTGATAATTGGTTAAATTGTTTTTGAGTGTTAATGAATTCAATGAAACAAATAATGTAATACTATGCAGCATTTTTTAGTGCATTTTCGCTTGGTTGTGTGCTCTCTGCATTTAAAGTAAACTTTTAATGCGGGCAGGTTAGTGTGCTTACTACAAGTTCAAAGTAAAAAGTTAGTGCGAGAGCAAAAGTCAGATGCAAGTTAATTTCAAGATTTTGAATATCACAACCACGTTAACTTGTTCTCTCCATAGACTTCAATGTTGTGCGCTGTTTTAAAAAAACTAACACTTATCACTCATGCACTAACTCAACACCGAATTAAACCAACAACACTGAACTCAAAGGTCGATATGAATGCTTTAAATTCCAATGCTCTTCACATAAAATAAAAAAATGTTATTTTATTGTTAAATATATATATATATATATATATATATATATATATATATATATATATATATATATAATCTCATGTATAGTATAATTGCTTAGGTGCTGTGTGCAATTAAATTATTAAAACACAGAGTTAAACGCACACAAATATACTTACTTACAAGTTGCATAAAGCATAAAAACATTGGTGATTTTATAAAGGTAAGTATGTGCAGCAGAGTTTGTGTATATTTCTATTACAATGTGTATGACCATAGCTAATTTGTTTTATTGGGAGCACCCACAAATATGTATATATTGTACTGAGAATTAGGACTGTGATCAAAAAAGCAAGTTAAGTATGGAGTCATTTTCACCGAAATGATAATGAAAAATGTTCTACCAATAAACAATGAAAATGACTGATTGACCTTAACACCGAAAACAGCTTATCAAATACTTTTAAAATGGAGATAATTATCAAAAGTTAGAATTAATCCACCCCCAAATGTTTTAAAACGCATTTAAAAATGTAAGGGCTCATTTACATTGAGCCGTTAAAAATAGAGCCGTAAGCTACCGAAGCAGCCGACAGTTAAAAGTAATTTACGACTCCATTTTAGTACCAGGTTTCCACTGAAAAAGTTTCACTTTGCGTGCGGTCGCTGTGTGTAGGTGTAAGTTAGCGTTGTGTTAACGCTTCCACCCGATGCAGGTTTTCTATAACATTAATAGGTTACTATCGTAACCCGACCTTACACTACACTCAATCGTACATACGGCGCCGCGTACAAGTGCAGTGCGTATATTTTAACCATCGTTCACTGTTTAAATAAAATCAAACACCTAACACATGCGCAATATCTACCTCTCAACCGCAACCCCCCCACCGCAATAAGTAATGTATTAACCCCTAAACCGCCAACCCCCATATCGCAAAGTAGCTATTTAAACTATTAACCGATAATCCACCAACCCCCATATCGCAAAGTATCTATTTAAGCAATTAACCCCTAATCTGCCAAGCCCCATATCGCAAAGTATCTATTTAAACTATTAACTCCTAATCCGCCGACCCCCATATCGCAAAGTATCTATTTAAACTATTAACCCCTAATCCTCCAACCCCCATATCGCAAGGTATTATTTAAACTATTAACCCCTAATCTGCCAACCCCCATATCGCAAAGTATCTATTTAAACTATTAGCCCCTAATCCACCAACCTCCATATCGCAAAGTATCTATTTAAAATATTAGCCCCTAATCTGTCAACCCCATATAGCAAAATATCTATTTAAACTATTAATCCCTAATCCACCATGCCCCCACAATGCAATCTAGCTATTTAAACTATTAACCCCTAATCTGCCATGTCCCCACAACACGAATAACTAATCACTAAATCTCCTAACCTAACACTCCCTAAATTTACCCCATTACATAAATTAAAAGTAATTTTTGTTACTGTATTGGCAGCCTCCGACAGTTTATTAACGGTTTGCGTGGGCATTGGAAACCGGGTATAATTTAAAGATTAGCGGCCTCTGATACTTTGTATGGGACAAGTTAATGTTTTCGGCAGCCGGAGTCCGGTTGCCGAAATTTAGTTATAACGGGTCGTTGGAAGCAGTCGGTGAATGATATTGCTTCCGACAGCTTATTTAACGGTTTGTGAGTGCACACAAACCGAATTACAGCTCAATGGAAACGAGCCCAAAGTTTTGTACTATTTGGAGTGTTTTACAGTCCAGGGACATAGCCATAGAAATACATTTTGAGAATTGGTAACTTGTTTTGGATGCTATAACCTATAAGCAATATCTAAGTGAGCTTTCCACTGATCAAGCAATCACAGTGCATCATGTATCAGGGTCAGAGTTCTAAAGACTAAATATTGCAGTATCCACTCCAGCTTGGAATCAATAAAAAACAAAAAACAAAACAAAAAAAAACACCACCACCACAAATTTCAGGATAAGAAAAAGAAATGATTCACTGTTTTATTTTGTATAATTAAAAATGTTATATAGAATTTTGAATTTAATATCCTTTAATGTCACTTAAAACTTTTAAATCACAGGATCCCATGAACAAAACATTAAAAAGAGAGTGAAACAGTTATAATTAGGAATGGGTTAAGAGGAAAGTGGCGATGTGCCGCGGCAGATGTTAGCATCGTTTATAAACAATATTGTGCTGGCTTCATTTTCCACAGCTACAATCTTTTATGTTGCAAGAATTTCCGTTACATTAATTTATTATTCCCTCAGACAACTCTTTCTTCCTTTTTCCATGGTTTCAATAGAAACCACACTGTTAAAAATTGAAGTATAGGAAGCAATGTGCAATCTTACAACTAATTTAGTATTCCTCTATTTATTTTATTATCATTTAATATTTAGCTGGAGTGCCTATAAAGAAAACCATTATGTTTCATTTTGCATTGTATTAAATAAAAATACAGCTAGATTACAAATAGCGGGCTAACTTTAACTTTTGCTCGCTTGCTAACTGCTCAAATAATCTTTCAATGTGGGTGTCTTAGCGTGCGTATTACAAGTTGAAAGTAAAAATTTAGCGGGCGAGTGAAAGTCCAATACACCCTAACTTTAGGACATCTTCTCCCGACACATTATTAGACCAACAGCGCTAAAGATGAAGTTAGTTATGAATAATTTACATTACAATGTTCTTCACATGGAGGGAAATGTTTTATTAATTTTATTTTGAAATCTCTCTATTATATACCCTATATAATAAAAGGCCAGGTATGTGTGCCCGATGCAGAGACTGCGCGAGACAAGTGCAAGACAAACATACCTGGCCTTAACCCTTTAACGACCAGTAGAGACGCCCAGTAGAGACTGCGCGAGACAAGCGCGAGACAAACATACCTGGCCTTAATCCCTTAACGACCAGTGCCGTTCCCTATACCACAATGGTTGTTAAGCCCTTAAGGATCAGCGTCGGCTGTCCTGGGACTCTCTCTGCCAGGATCTAGCTAAAAGTAGCAAGATCATACTATTTCTACATGCCCTACGAGTCTGCATCGGGTAGCTGTGGTGCCGATCGTTGGTGACGTGGGAGGATTAGGAGGGAGGGGGGATGTGGGAGAGGGGATCCGAGTGGATGGGGGGATCAGAGGTAGGGAAAGGTTCTTGGAAGGAGAGGTGGGTAAATGAGGGAGGGGGGAGGAAGTTGGGCTTGGGCAGCTACATACCTGGCCTTAAAGGGACATTATACACTCATTTTTTCTTTGCAGAAATGTTTTGTAGATGATCTATTTATATAGTGCATAAAGTTTGTTTTTTAAAAAAATGTATAGTTTTGCTTATTTTTAAATAACATTGCTCTGATTTTCAGACTCCTAACCTAGCCCCAAAGTTTTATGTGAATACCGTCAGCTACCTTCTCCAGCTTGCTGCTGTTTGTGTAAAGTGTCTTTTCATATGCAAAAGAAGGGGGGGGGGGGAGTGTCTTATTTCCCACTTACAGTGGGCTTTCCAGCTACCTTTTCAACAGAGCTAAACTGACAGCTGCTAAGTAAGTTTTTAAACATTTTTATACTGGATTTTTATATCAGTATCTGTGGATCTTATTCTTTATAGTAGTGTCAAAAAAAAACCTCCCACACAAAGTATTAACACATACATCGCAAACCCCACATCGCAAAATAATAAAGTAATTAACCCCTTAATCCCTATACTGTATACTGTCCCTTTAAGTAGTGTGAGCTTGAGATAAAAGTGCAAAAGTGAACAATGCCTCCTAAGAGGTATATTTACACTAGTATATATATATAAATGATTATTTATTTGTAAAATATATATCTATCTATATATCTATATGAATATATACAGGTATAGATATATAT
The DNA here is from genome assembly GCF_027579735.1 of Bombina bombina. Classification (NCBI taxonomy): domain Eukaryota; kingdom Metazoa; phylum Chordata; class Amphibia; order Anura; family Bombinatoridae; genus Bombina; species Bombina bombina. The sequence goes on along the minus strand of NC_069504.1, from coordinate 227,510,382 downwards.
ATGTATATATATAAAATAATAAAAAGATGATTTGCTTCTATTTGAAGAATATTGGAATGTAAAGTGTATATTAAAAACACATTAAAAGGGGGCGTGTCTGGCCTGGGACCAAAGATGGCCGCCTAACTGGGAGCTCCACAAAGCTGATTTACATTTTGCCCGCAACCTAGAATTGGTACAGCCACCCAGCCCGATATTGTGCTCCCTAATGAAGCGGTAGATGTGCTGATTCAGTACATATTTTTATTTTGAAGATTTGAGGAGATTTCGGACCGGACCGCTGAGATCTTTTGACGGCTTCTCGTTTGAGAGATTTTGGCACCCCCCTGGAAAACCGGGTTAACAATTAACATGGAGGAGAACTTATATCTGCAGGCACAAGCCCTACTTGAGGTATATGAACAGCGGATGCATAAAAGGTTTGATCAACTCCTGGTAATGGAGGGGGCTCAGAGTAATGAAGCAGAGAAAACCACGTTCATGCCTGCACTTTCTGAGTCGCATACTGAGAACCAAAAAGGCAGTGTGTATAGCCAGAAGTTTGTAGCTCCCTGCATTGAGGATGAACTATCCCCCAAGACATCTTACCATCAAGCACGTATGGGACCTCCCACAGCTGATGTCCGAATTGCCGGGATGGATCGCAAAACAACCATAATGCAGATTGGTTCACCCCAGATAGAACTATCGAAGATCACCACCGAGCAGGGGTATAATATTGGTGGAGCGACCCGTTGTCTAATTCCCATGCAGGACTGTAGTTTATTCATACTCGGCGGGGACGCGGGAGGGAGAACAGCTAACTCTCCTGTGTGTGGCCCTGTCTTACTTTGGATGAGAGCGGCTGGCTCCCTCGTGTGTGGCCCTATCTTGCTTTGGAGTCTGACCTACCTAGCGCAACATCTTTATTGTTATCTGGTATGTAGAGCCAGTCATGTAGGAGTGGGTTAGTATGAGCATTTCACTCTGAGATCTATGACACTCGTCATCCCGGCCCTTTCAGACATGCATATCCGAACTCGACTAGGGCTGCCCCTGTGGAAACTTTCTATTGCCCCCTGCAAAGGAATTATTTTATATTCCTATGCTGTGTTTTCTTCTCAGAACTCTATGGAAGCTCTTCACTGCTGTGCACAAGAGGGACTTCATTACTATTGTATATACTGTGTGTGTTTCCGTACTCATATTATGCTTAGAGACCATTCACACATATATTTACTGTGATTATGTCCTTTATACAGGTAGTGCTCATCTCTGTCTGCATCCCCTAGGCTTAAACTCTAGGAGGTTAGAAGAATGTCTCACAGTCACCTCTTGAATGCCTATATATTTTAAGCTGCTAGCTGAGCAATCTGGAGCTGTATTATATATGTTTCTAGTATTATATCTGTAGACATTGGGAAGTTTTATTCTTCTACATACACTTATAGAGCTAAGGACCAATGGTCCCATATACAAACATTATATTGTAGGAGAAGTTTCTACCTTTAATTGCGCATAGTCCCAGTTATTATTATTATATTGCATTCAGCTTAACTAACTCCCACGTGACTTTGCATTGCAGCATACCTGATTTTCTCTTAGGACTGACAACCTAGAAGCAGTGAATGGGACAATAAGACCGAAATATTCTTTGGGTACTTAAGTGCACTCTGTTTTTTGTTTTTTTTGTCTTTTTTATTATATCATTTTGTACAACCGCACAGTGATAATCCAGGGTTCTTGTGTAAACTGTGACCTAAAATGTAATCTCCCAGACATTTTTTAGATGTATAGACCTTTTCCTCTTAGGTAGCAGCAAAAGTATACTTGCATGACTGTATATGGCTAATATGTCAACACTTAGATTGTCTTAAATGCACTATGAGTTAATTATTCTGTGTTTCATTGACTTATTGTTACCACAAAAGAGTTTTCCCTTTGAGTCTGGCTGAACCTACATATAACTCAGGAATATAACGCATCTGAAGAAGTTTCCCTCACAGCAGCTTTATCCCATTCATTTAGTTTCCTGCTTTTTTTTTCCTGTCCTTGGAGATGGCGAACATACACACTCTTAGCCACAATGCGGTAATGATTAAGTAATTTACTCCCTGCAGTATACCTCCATTTCTGTTTGGCAGAGTTTCGCAGTCTCCGCCCTGTCCAAAGAGTTTAGCTGCTCTTTGGGCCCTAATGCGAATAAAAGAGTTGGGTTTACATATATATTCTTTCCTACATTTAGTGTGTTAGTTATTATATTCTTACTTTACTTAACCTTTAACCTGATGACTACAATTAGATTGTTTACTGGTTCTCATTACGCAACTTAAACTAAACTGTGTTGCTAATGATGTGTCCACAACCATGCTCCAGTCTTCAGATCCCTTGGGTGGATCTTTGTAGCATTGACGACTCTGGGAAAATTAAATACTAAAATGAGGTATATTGAGGAAGGGTAATATATTGTGCCCGGTTGGGCAAGACTTGACTTTCTATTAAGTGGTGTACACAAGTATGTAACAAATGTCTTATATGACTGTTTTCTGTGATGTTGCCCTTCAATATGTGAATGTTTTCTTACTGTTTTGTTACCTCAATAAAAACATTAAAAAAAAAACACACAATAAAAATTATTACAATTATTGAAAATGTTGAAAATTACATTTTATGCTTCAAGGTATTTCACTGGAAAAGGCTCAAAAGTGTGTGTATATATATATATATATATATATATATATATATATATATACAGTATATATATATGTGTGTGTGCATTTATGTATGTATATACATATTTACACATATAATCACATGTATTTAAACATATATACACACATACACCAAGCATCACTGCGAGGTTAGTGTGCTCAGAGGCATAAGAGAGTAATACTAAGAGGGAGATATTAAAGGGACATAAAACATGTTGAGATCTGTTCATATCCTAAAAGGGCTAATTAATTAAAACAATTGATATAGATACAGTCATAGAAGGAAATGTGTGGGGGAGTTAGAACTTCATAAACTAAAAAGAAAGGGTTAATGGCGAGGCACTGCAGTATAAATTTGCAGTTAAAGTAATTAAAGTACATATTATATTTTGTCTCTATCCCAACTTGTTTTATGTCCCTTTAATAGTGAATTCGAGGACCTTTCAATGTATACTTTAGGGTGACTCCAAGAACACATCCAGAGATCTTACACATGCTGCATTTTGTGAGATTGTCCCTTTTTGGAATACTAGAATTTAATTTAAAAGGATATAAAACCCCAAAATTTTATTTAAAGGAACATGAAACCCATTTTTTTATGATTCTGACAGAATACATTTTTAAACAACTTTCAAATTTACTTCTATTATCAATGTTGCTTCATTCTCTTTGTGTCCTTTATTTAAGGAGCAGCAATTCATTACTGGGAGCTAGTGGTACACATTGGTAAGTCTATGAAAAGAGGCATTTATCTACAGTCACCAATCAGCAGCTAGCTTCTAGCTCCTCAGGTTAACAAAATATGTTTTTAAACTAAAGATACCAAGAGAAAAAATCAAATTAGATAATAGAAGTAAAGTAGTAAGTTGTTTTAAAACAAAATCTGTCTGAATCATGAACAAAAAAAATTGGATTTCAAGTCCCTTTAATAATTCAAACAGATCAGGCAATTTAAAACAACTCTCCAATTTACTATCATCATCTAAATTGCTACACTCTCCTGTTATCCTTTTTTTTAAGCATACCTAGGTAGGCACTTGAGCAGCAATGCACTACTCAGAGCTTGCTGTGGATTTGTAGCTGCACTTATATATCTCTTGCCATTGGCTCACCAGATGTTCTCAGCTTCCTCCCAGTAGTGTATTTATGCTCCTTCAACAAAGGACGCCAAGAGAATGCAGATTATAGAAGTAGATTGAAAAGCTGTTTAAAATAGGAAAGAAATGTTTAGGGTTTTATGTCCCTTTAATTCTTAGCAACTTGTTCTGCCCTGCTGCTTTCTCTGACAAATAAGTATAATAATAAAACTCAGGCCAGAAATGCACAGACTCCACCCCAGAACTTCTTAGCCTCAGCCACAGATGTTCCTTACTCAGCCAAACCCCTGCAATGCCTGATTCTACACTGTCATACTTACTGCTAGCTTTGTTTATGTATTGCATCATTTTCAGCATTCTGTGTTATAATCACATCATTATCAACAAACATGTTTGACAATGGGTTTTCTTTCTTTACACTCCTGTACCCATCTATGAGGAATCACTTTATTTTAAGGGGTGTCTCTACCGTGATTAATTTCTTGGTTTTTGATCTTGGCTTGTTAGTCTGGACTGATGTTTCCCTTTGGATTGTGATTTTGTTCCTGTTTTATGTGCCCAGACTTCTGTCCTGCACCTTGACTACTCTTCAGGATTAAATTTCTGTTCCTGCAGCTACTGATTGCATTCTGAGCCATAGGCCCCTATTTAACAAAGGTCATGCGGACCTGATCCGACAGTGCGGATCAGGTCCGCAAGACCTCGCTGAATACGGAGAGCAATACGCTCTCCATATTCAGCATTGCACCAGCAGCTCACAAAAGTTGCTGGTGCAACGCCGCCCCCTGCAGACTCGCGGGAGGTGTCAATCAACCCGATCGTACTCGATCGGGTTGAATTGTTGCGATTCCTGTCCGCCTGCTCAGAGCAGGCGGACAGGGTTATGGAGCAGCGGTCTTTAGACCGCTGCTTCATAACTTCTGTTTCTGGCGAGTCTGAAGACTCGCCAGAAACACGGGCCGTCAAGCTCCTTTCGGAACTTGATAGATAGGCCCCATAGCCTGCACTCCACTATTCTATTGGATTATGATTTGGCCCATATCTTATGTGCCTTAACTTTGGCTTGTCTCCATATTCTTTTTATTTTGATAAATTACTCTCTATAAAAGTAAAGTAATTAATATTATCTGCTTCCCAAAGAACTGTAACATCTGTGGGGAACATCCGAGACCATATTTACATTGTGGAGATAGTGCTCAGAAATATCATTACTTTGAGTCCTTACCACCTGGGCAGACATTTGCTTCTCAGTTGGACAATAATTCTGCCTCTCTGAAATTTGCTGTCCAGCCTGTCTCTGACTTCGCCTCTGCAGAATTATGTCCAGAGATATTTCAGTACTAAGATTTTTGACTCACAGAAATTTGAAAAGTGTAAAGTTGCTTAAATATTTTAGAAGGAACCAAATTAAATCATTTTTTAAAACTGTAAACACATTTCAAATCCTGGTTTGAAACATCAAATTGTATAAAATGTAAAAAAAAAAAAGAAGCGACTCTCCGTTATAATCAATGATAATTCACAGTGATACAGCTCCAGGTGGAATGTGCTTGTGAAGACCTGAGAGTAACTGCCCAACTCTCCAAAAAACTGTATAGAATCAATGGTCGGTCCACAGCACCATATAAAAAGTTCACTTTATTAGAAACAGATAAAACAAAGAAAGTGACGTTTCAGGGTTGCCCCTTAAATCATACAATATTGTGCAAACTTTTACCATCAACTTTTAAAGGTGTTTTTGGCGCCAAGTAATCATTCCTTATCCTCTGCTGCCATCTATTGGATTTTTTGTTTATCTGCAAGCATGCAGACCAAACTTTAATATTTGAACCTATTTATTGACACCCCTATAATAGTGTGTCTACATAATTTAAAGGACAATGCACAAATTAAATAAAATACAATGCTTATACTACTGTGTGCTAGCTTACTATAGCTATATTAGATGCTATGGATATACAGATTGGATATGTTTATTCAAAAAAATATAGATTTATTTAAAAAAATACTGTTAGATCATAATCTTTATTGAGCCCTTTAGGCTTAAGGGTATGAGGAGTTTTTCTCTGTCTACCCCACTTCTCTGTGGCCCTATTTGATCTATGACCTGCCATCTTAACTGACTTATGTTATGTCCCTTGTGAATAAAATGGGCTGAAAGAGGGGCATCTACATTACCACATCTGATGTTAGACCTGTGCTGACTCATTCTGTCTCTTACTTTCCTTGTAGTCTCACCTAAATAATTAAGAGAGCATGGGCATTTAATTAAATAAACAACGTGTAAAAAAATTATTAATGATGTATTTTTTTCCATTATGGGGATGGAAAAAGCTATCCCCCTTAATGATAGAGCTACAGCTCATGCAACCAAGGCAGGGGAAGGTATACAAATTGCGTCAAGGTTCCCTAGGCAACAGAAACAACCTGTATGGCAACAGACATAAAACTAATCGGTGTGGAGGACGTAGATGCCAGGGAGGAGTAGCCAGTGATACCGGAACTCAAGGGAGCTCATCAGAGTCATCGGCAGTGTCCCCTTTGGAGGAAAGTTAGGGAGAAAATTGCGTAAAGGAGGGCGCAAGCACCAGCACCAACAGTGAACATAAAGGAAAGAATGGGAGTGCACCGAGACGATCCAATAAAAAAAACAAGCAACAAGCACGCAAGTAGATAACATGGTTGTTGACACAACTGTGGTGAATACATCTGAATATGAACTATCTGTAGCAGAAATGAATATGCTAGATAAAGGCTTGTCCTTCTGTCCCATGAGAGACACTGATTTTTTCGAACTTGAAAAGGATTTACATAGGCTATATCGTAATGTAAAATTGAAGATTTGGCACTCACACATACCTAAAGAGGACTGGGCACCTTTACCGGTACCAAAAGGGCAAGATTGGTCCCTTAAAGAACTGGGGCTTCATAAGTAGAGTGTATCTAACCCTGTTGTTAATGACCATAGCTTTAACACATTTAGCAAGTTGGTTAATAAAGAAATTAATTAATTAAAAGCTAGAGTTAAGCATGATAAGATTTTTGGCAGAAATGTCTTTAAAGAAAATAACAACTTTAATAAAACTGATAGACAGTCATTAATAAGTCTCAAAAAGAACCCAAATATCATACTAAAGGGGGCAGATAAGGGAGGTGCTACCATGATACTGGATAAGAAGTATTACGTTTCAGAAATCATTGCACAATTATCTGATTTTGAGACTTATGAGATTTTATTATGTAATCCAATTGTTGAAATTCAGAAAGAAATAAAAACAATACTGGATAGAGGCTTAACACAGGGACACATTGACAAACAACTATTTGATTACTTTACCAGCAAAACACCCAGAACACCTATATTTTATACAGTACCCAAGATAGATAAGGATGTCAAAAAACCACTGGGTAGGCCTATTGTGTCCAGTGTAGACTCAGTATACACCAATATGTCAAAATTTCTAGATAAAATATTACAGCCTGAAGTCATTAAGATGTCATCTTATATAAAGGACACAGGGGATTTCCTTGACAAAGCCAAGAACCTAGAATTAAACTCAGATAAGTTTATCCTTTTCACGATGGATGTGAAAAGTTTATACACAGCGATAAAACATGAAACAGGGATTGGCATTGTCATGAAGATCCTCAAAATGAACAAAAAGTATAATGATTCCAAATGTAGTTTTATTGAAAATTTATTTAGAATTGTGTTATATTGGAATTATTTTTTATTTCAGGACACCTGGTACGTTCAGAAGGAGGGCACGGCCATGAGATCCAATGTTGCCCCATCATATGCCAACCTGTTTATGAATGAATTTGAAGAAAATAGTAAGTTCATAGATATGGACGCCGTCTGGTGGCACTTCATAGATGACGTCTTTGGCATATAGTGGGGTTACATTGGATTTCTTGAGGAATTTGTCAGGGATCTTAATCCGGCAGTAAGAGGATTAGAATTTTCTTTAACTCACAGTGAAGAGTCAGTAACCTTCCTGGACACCATAGTATATAAGAGGGGTAACATACTAACATTTGATCTTTACACCGACAGGAATACCCTGCTTCATTATCAAAGCTTTCACCCAAAAAATCTTAAAGACTCACTCCCAAAGAGCCAGCTATTATGGGTTAAAAGGGATAGTAAGTGAGGAGACTAAAATAGATTATAGATTTAAAGAAATGCAGAGGAAATTTGCTGACAGAGGGTACCCAGATAGGCTGCTAAAAGAGAAAATGGCAGAGATCAATACAGGCATAATGACCAAAAGGAATAATGAGAACACTAAACGTATGGTATTTGTCACACAATTCAACCAACACAGTCAGAAGATACAGAAGATAGTTAACAAATATTGGAGCATATTGAGAGACTGCCATGAGGAAATTCTTGAATTTAAAGTACCCCCTTTTTTGGACCACAGGCAGGTTAAAAGTTTAAGGGATCATCTAGTGAGTACTGATATAGGTTCAAAAACAAAAGCACAACAAACACACATTGGTAAAAAGGTTACGGACAGTTATCCTTGCCTTGGTTGCATGAGCTGTAGCTCTATCATTAAGGGTGATAGCTTTTTCCATCCCCATAATGGAAAAAAATACATCATTAATATTTTTTTTACGTGTGAGTCCAAGTTCGTTGTTTATTTAATTAAATGCCTGTGTTCTCTTATTTATTTAGGTGAGACTACAAGGAAAGTAAGGGACAGAATGAGTCAGCACAGGTTGACAAGGGACATAACATAAGTCAGTTAAGATGGCAGGTCATAGATCAAATAGGGCCACAGAGAAGTGGGGTAGACAGAGAAAAACTCCTTAAACAGAGGAGATTCAATGGATAAACAGGTTGGAGACCCTTTAGCCTAAAGGACTCAATAAAGATTATGATCTAACAGTATTTTTTTAAACAAATATATATTTTTTTGAATAAACATATCTAATCTGTATATCCATAGCATCTAATATAGCTATAGTAAGCTAGCACACAGTAGTATAAGCATTGTATTTTATTTAATTTGTGCATTGTCCTTTACATTATGTAGATACACTATTATAAGGGTGTCAATAAATAGGTTCAAATATTAAAGTTTGGTCTGCATGCTTGCAGATAAACAAAAAATCTAATAGATGGCAGCAGAGGATAAGGAATGATTACTTGGTGCCAAAAACACCTTTAAAAGTTGATGGTAAAAGTTTGCACAATATTGTATGATTAAAGGGGCAACCCTGAAACGTCACTTTCTTTTTTTTATCTGTTTCTAATAAAGTGAACTTTTTATATGGTGCTGTGGACCGACCATTGATTCTATTCTATCTTTCTGGTAACCTCTCAGTGTATAGAAGGATACTGACATCTCAACAGCACCTTCAAAACATTAAAGGACAAATAGATTAAAATAAAAACACAAAAATAAATAAAAAAATAGGCAATCTCATCAATAGACATCCATGAGCAGACGAAAATATACTTAACAAGAGCAACAAAGTCTTTATGAATTCCACACACTGGACCTAATTGTAGGGAAAAAAAATACTGTTTTTGCCTCTAGAATTCCACGGAACGCCCACGGTCGATCCCTTAAGACACCTTTGGTTCTATATGGTGAGACTACAATTTTGATAACAAAACAAATAAACGTATAAATATTGTAATGAGTAATAAGTGTTGAAACTGTAATTATTGTTTTTTCTGATTTGCTAAGGGCTCTCATTTGATATGCAAGATATTATGTACTGGGCCCCACAGGCAAATATGAATGTTAATGGCAGGAAAATACACTAACAGAACTGGGGAAAATATAGGTGAAGGGATGCTCAATCATTTTGATACATGATCGCGCCTTTACATTGAGACCCCTTGGCAAACTCACAATGAATCTAGGCAACTGAATGAAATTGTTGAAATTTGTTGATTTTCCTATAAAGCTCATCAAATTCCTCATTCTTTAGAGAATAAGATGAGGCTGTTAAAGCTGGTGATGCTGGAGACCACTTAGTAAATCTGAAAATAATTTAATTCAATTTAAATGCAGTAAATTTTCACATGGAGTTTTATCAAGTGAGTGTATACTCCAACCAGTGTCATGCAACACCTTTTTTCTTCCCTCAGGCAATGAAAATATATTAGTTTAGAATCTTCAAATTAGCTTAATTTATTCCCATAAACAAAACTGTTTACAATAACACAATAACATTTTTTTGTGGAAAATTATGAGTTATTTGTTAAATTTTAAAGAAAACTCCCCACATGAATAGAATTTTTGTATTTGCTCAGTCCTAATTTAAACAATATACAAATGATGTTATTAGCTTGTGGGGTCTCATAAGGGCCATGGTCTTGAAAAATAAATGCACTGCTATAATATAATATAGTATTTTAGAATTTAGTAAAACACAGCTAAATGCAACTAAAAAAACACCAACAAGAAATATATAGGCATATTTGTGTAGTCACCAATCAGAAGCTAGTGATCAGTAGTGCATTACTGCACCTGAGCCAACCTGCATATGTTTTTAAACAAAGAATACCAAGAGAACAAATACAATGAGATAACAGAAGTACAATGGAAATCTGTTTAAATTGCATGCTCTGACTGAACCATGACAGTTTAATTTTGACTTTACGGTCCATTCAACTGGTTAAATAAAGAAACACTCAGGTATACATAATTAAATGTTTACTTTGTCACAGTTGCAGTTTGCAAATACACGGCTCTATTCATATGGCATTTCTTACTGGCATTACTCCAGCTCTCAAAAAACTTCTAATGCTAAAAATGAGATAGTTTAGAATGACAATGTTTTTCTTTATATCGATTTTACAACTCTCAATAGAAAACAACTATAGCAATCTATCTGTGTTATTTATTTCTTTAAGCTGTAAGGTTAAAGGCAGCATTAATCATGTTTGCTTTTTAATAAAGCTCAATCATTTAAGGTTTAAAGGTTTTGCTTGCATTTGCTATCGTAATTGAACATTTTAAACTCTGAAGTTAAAGCTACCTGGAAAATGTAAACTGTCATCCAAAGAAGTAGTGTACCTGAATTCAAACCAATCCCTTTGTAGCTCTCAAAATCCTACATTATAGCCTACTACAATTAAAAAATATGTAAACATTGCAATTGCTATTAATGGTAAATGTTATTGCAAGGAGAATACCCCATTACTCAGAAAACCATGGTCGCTAGCTATTATATAGTGCTAAGAGTTAAAATAAATTCTGGTATCTTACAGATACTAGTTATCCAACCCATAAGAACCTTGCCCATAAAAGGTTTGACAAAAAGGTCTACTTATATCACAACAAAATCATAACCCTACTCCTAACACAGGCCTTAAGCATAAGAATACATAATCATTTCAAATCACTGACCTTTTAACACATATTTCTAATATTAATTACATTTTAAACATGCAATATTATGCCTGCTAACATTTCAATAACATGCAAGGGGTGTCTCCTTACTTTACTTTAATCTTTGGCATAACAAAATTAAATCTGATGCTGAAAAATAGACATTTTTGTTTTTATGCTTGTGGGATGTGTCACTGCCCAATAATAAAGCTGTGATAGCTTTACTTATTAGCCAGTGAGCTTCTGTTGAATGGAAAAAAAATCAAAATTAATATATTTACCTTTTTCCTGCTTAAATGGTGCTCTTTAATGAGTTTAATAGTTGAATCAGTTCACTTTTACTTTAATACAGGAGTAAATGTCCAATAAACATAATTTCGACATTTAAGATCGCTGGGCAACATAATTTGTACTACTTATGGAATGGGAAGTGAGGATTGAAATATCCAAAACTTACATAGATCAACCAAACAGATACATATTTACAATCTGTAAAATAAGATACAATACCCCATAAGGTTCCCTCTGTGGCTCCATACCTTTTTTTTCTCTGTCTTTCCATAGAAATCTATAAGATGGCAATAATTATCTCATACGCATCCCTTTTCCAATATATCTGAAAATTTCAGTCCATCATTATATAGTGAAAACCAAACCATAACCTATTCATTCTTGGCTTAATATGAAAAAAAGATCAGACAGTATCTAAAATTGAATTTTAAATAAATTTAAAGACCATGGGCTTATATTGAGAATGAAGACAAAGTCATACAAATATACACATATATAAATAAACAAACAAATAAAGTATTTTTTAATTAGGTATCTGTCTTTTGATATGCAAAATAATCTGATTTAGTTTAGTTATGCAACATATGATTAATTATTATAGAACAGCTCAAAAAGATTAATTAATTTATCATGTATTTGATTAAATACAATTTTTCATATGCATTTTATAGTCTGAATAAAATTCAAAACGTATTGTTATACTGTTTTTTGTAAAAAAAAAATGTCTTTATAGTATAACCATGAATCTCAATCAAATAAAAAGTATTTGATTCTTTTTTTTATTTGTTTGAAAAAGTTAATTGAGAGAGTCTGGTCTCTTTGGAAGAACAACCTCAGTCTAACTTGCACCCTCCACAAATCCACAATTTCAAGAAAGGATTATGGTATCGTGAATAAGGCTCAGATGGGTTAATCAACTCAAGGACTCGTTTGAAGGACTGCTTGAGGAAAATGCCTTTATGGAAAGTGTCATCTGATTGATTTACAATTCATTTTATTGGCTATTAGATGAAGATGTTTGTTTTTAAAGCATTTTTAAATAGTAGGTCACTTGAACTGGTATCTTCCTAGTTTACTTAAAGTAATGATAATTCTCTATTATTTTACTCCTTCACGCTGTCAACTCCTTACACCCAGCCCCTTCCTACCCACCTCTTAATCTCCTCTCTTGTTTCTTCCACATATATTGTTTCCTCATAGTACAGGGAGTGCAGAATTATTAGGCAAGTTGTATTTTTGAGGATTAATTTTATTATTGAACAACAACCATGTTCTCAATGAACCCAAAAAACTCATTAATATCAAAGCTGAATAGTTTTGGAAGTAGTTTTTAGTTTGTTTTTAGTTATAGCTATTTTAGGGGGATATCTGTGTGTGCAGGTGACTATTACTGTGCATAATTATTAGGCAACTTAACAAAAAACAAATATATACCCATTTCAATTATTTATTTTTACCAGTGAAACCAATATAACATCTCAACATTCGCAAATATACATTTCTGACATTCAAAAACAAAACAAAAACAAATCAGTGACCAATATAGCCACCTTTCTTTGCAAGGACACTCAAAAGCCTGCCATCCATGGATTCTGTGAGTGTTTTGATCTGTTCACCAACAACATTGCGTGCAGCAGCAACCACAGCCTCCCAGACACTGTTCAGAGAGGTGTACTGTTTTCCCTCCTTGTAAATCTCACATTTGATGATGGACCACAGGTTCTCAATGGGGTTCAGATCAGGTGAACAAGGAGGCCATGTCATTAGATTTTCTTCTTTTATACCCTTTCTTGCCAGCCACACTGTGGAGTACTTGGACGTGTGTGATGGAGCATTGTCCTGCATGAAAATCATGTTTTTCTTGAAGGATGCAGACTTCTTCCTGTACCACTGCTTGAAGAAGGTGTCTTCCAGAAACTGGCAGTAGGACTGGGAGTTGAGCTTGACTCCATCCTCAACCCGAAAAGGCCCCACAAGCTCATCTTTGATGATACCAGCCCAAACCAGTACTCCACCTCCACCTTGCTGGCGTCTGAGTCGGACTGGAGCTCTCTGCCCTTTACCAATCCAGCCACAGGCACATCCATCTGGCCCATCAAGACTCACTCTCATTTAATCAGTCCATAAAACCTTAGAAAAATCAGTCTTGAGATATTTCTTGGCCCAGTCTTGACGTTTCAGCTTGTGTGTCTTGTTCAGTGGTGGTCGTCTTTCAGCCTTTCTTACCTTGGCCATGTCTCTGAGTATTGCACACCTTGTGCTTTTGGGCACTCCAGTGATGTTGCAGCTCTGAAATATGGCCAAACTGGTGGCAAGTGGCATCTTGGCAGCTGCACGCTTGACTTTTCTCAGTTCATGGGCAGTTATTTTGCGCCTTGGTTTTTCCACACGCTTCTTGCGACCCTGTTGACTATTTTGAATGAAACGCTTGATTGTTCGATGATCACGCTTCAGAAGCTTTGCAATTTTAAGAGTGCTGCATCCCTCTGCAAGATATCTCACTATTTTTGACTTTTCTTAGAATGTCAAGTCCTTCTTTTGACCCATTTTGCCAAAGGAAAGGAGGTTGCCTAATAATTATGCACACCTGATATAGGGTGTTGATGTCATTAGACCACACCCCTTCTCATTACAGAGATGCACATCACCTAATATGCTTAATTGGTAGTAGGCTTTCGAGCCTATACAGCTTGGAGTAAGACAACATGCATAAAGAGGATTATGTGGTCAAAATACTCATTTGCCTAATAATTCTGCACTCCCTGTATAAGCAAATGTAAATGTTGTAGGGGAGTTACTCAACCCAACAATGTAATCCCAGATCATTTTCACATTTGCTCTTAGACCCATGTAGTGAGCTATGCCTGTTATAATATAACCCACAGAATCAATGGCCTGTAGAAATCCCACTAGATTTATTTTTAATACATTCAAGATTACAATAGTATGTAATATAATTTATATCACAGCTGCCCCCCTGTGGATGGCGGCACAGTGATAGGCAGACCTGTCAAATAACAGGATGTCCCTCCTATGTCCTCCCCAAATGTATCTATGTAATCATATTTCCACCTGTGTGATTTAACACTTAACGCCTAAATTTAGAGTTTTGTTGGTAAAGAGAGTTTTGTTGGTAAAGCTAACGCTGCTTTTTTTTCCAGCGCACCCTTAAGACAATGCTGGTATTTAGAGTTCTCTGAAGGGCTGCGTTAGGTTCCAAAAAGGGAGCGTAAAGGCATATTTACCGCCACTTCAACCCTCAATACCGGTATTGGTAAGCTGGAAAAACGTGCTCGTGCATGATTTCCCCATAGGAAACAATGGGGCAGTTTGTGCAGAAAAAAACCATAAAACTGCAAAAAAGCAGCGTTAAGCTCCTAACGCAGCTCCATTGTTTCCTATGGGGAAACAGTTTCTAAGCCTGCACCTAACACCCTAACATGTACCCCGAGTCTAAACACCCCTAACCTTACACTTATTAACCCCTAATCTGCCGCCCCCGCTATCACTGACACCTGCATTACACAATTAACCCCTAATCTGCCGCTCCGGACACCGCCGCAACCTACATTATACCTATGAACCCCTAATCTGCTGCCCTCAACATCGCCGACACCTACATAATATTTATTAACCCCTAATCTGCCCCCTCCAACGTCGCCGCTACCTTACCTACACTTATTAACCCCTAATCTGCCGACCGTACCTTGCCGCTACTCTAATAAAGTCATTAACCCCTAAACCGCCGCACTCCCGCCTCACAAACCCTATAATAAATAGTATTAACCTCTAATCTGCCCTCCCTAACATCGCCGCCACCTAACTTCAAGTATTAACCCCTAATCTGCCGACCCGACCTCGCCGCTACTCTAATAAATGTAGTAACCCCTAAAGCTAAGTCTAACCCTAACCCTAACACCCCCCTAAGTTAAATATAATTTTAATCTAACGAAATAAATTAAATTTTATTAACTAAAGCATTCCTATTTAAAACTAAATATTACCTGTAAAATAAACCCTAGTATAGCTACAATATAACGAATAATTACATTGTAGCTATTTTAGGATTTATATTTATTTTACAGGCAACTTTGTATTTATTTTAACTAGGTACAATAGCTATTAAATAGTTATTTACTATTTAATAGCTATCTAGTTAAAATAATTACAAAATTACCTGTAAAATAAATCCTAACCTAAGTTACAATTAAACCTAACACTACACTATCAATAAATTAATTCAATAAATTAACAACAATTACCTACAATTAAACAAACACTAAATTACAAAAAATTAAAAAAGATCACAAGAATTTTAAGCTAATTACACCTACTCTAAGCCCCCTAATAAAATAACAAAGCCCCCCAAAATAAAAAACTTTCCCTACCCTAATCTAAATTACAAAAGTTAACAGCTCTATTACCAGCCCTTAAAAGGGCTTTTTGCGGGGCATGCCCCAAAGTAATCATCTCTTTTGCCTGTGAAAAAAAAAACACAATACCACCCCCCAACATTAAAACCCACCACCCACATACCTACTCTAACCCAAACCACCCTTAAATAAACCTAACACTACCCCCCTGAAGATATCCCTATCTTGAGCCGTGTTCACCCTGCCGGGCACCGATGGACCAAAGGAGGACATCCGGAGCGGCAGAAGTCTTCATCATATCCGGGCAGAAGAGGACATCCGGACCGGCAGACATCTTCATCCAAGCGGCATCTTCTATCTTCATCCATCCGACGAGGAGCGGCTCAATCTTCAAGACCTCCGGCACGGAACATCCTCTTCCTTCTGACGACTACTGACGAATGAAGGTTCCTTTAAGTGACGTCATCCAAGATGGCGTCCCTCAAATTCCGATTGGCTTATAGGATTCTATCAGTCAATCGGAATTAAGGTAGGAAAAATCTGATTGGCTGATTGAATCAGCCAATCAGATTCAAATTCAATCCGATTGGTTGATCCAATCAGCCAATCAGATTGAGCTCGCATTCTATTGGCTGTTCCAATCAGCCAATAGAATGCCAGCTCAATCTGACTGGCTGATTGGATCGCCCAATCGGATTGAACTTGAATCTGATTGGCTGATTCAATCAGCCAATTAGATTTTTCCTACCTTAATTCCGATTGGCTGATAGAATCCTATCAGCCAATCGGAATTCGAGGGATGCCATCTTGGATGACGTCACTTAAAGGAACCTTCATTCATTGGTAGTCGGAAGGAAGGAAGAGGATGTTTCGCACCGGAGGTCTTGAAGATGGAGCCCCTTCTCATCGGATGGATGAAGATAGAAGATGTCGCTTGGATGAAGTTGTCTGCCGGTCCGGATGTCCTCTTCTGCCCGGATAGGATGAAGACTTCTGCCGCTCCGGATGTCCTCTTTTGGTCCATCGGTGCCCGGCTGGGTGAACATGGCTCAAGGTAGGGAGATCTTCAGGGGGGTAGTGTTAGGTTTATTTAAGGGGGGTTTGGTTTAGAGTAGGGGAATGTGGGTGGTGGGTTTTAATGTTGGGGGGGTTGTATTTTTTTTACAGGCAAAAGAGTTGTTTACTTTGGGGCATGCCCCGCAAAAAGCCCTTTTAAGGGCTGGTAAAAGAGCTGGTTACTTTTTAATTTAGAATAGGGTAGGGACCTTTATTATTTTGGGGGGCTTTTTTTATTAGGGGGCTTAGAGTAGGTGTAATTAGTTTAAAATTCTTGTGATATTTTTTTATTTTTTGTAATCTAGTGTTTGTTTGTTTTTTGTAAATTAGTTTAGTGTATTTAATTGTATGTAATTGTAGGTAATTTATTTAATTAATTTATTGATAGTGTAGTGTACTATTTAATAGCTATTGTACCTAGTTAAAATAAATACAAAGTTGCCTGTAAAATAAATATAAATCCTAAAATAGCTACAATATAATTATTTGTTATATTGTAGCTATATTAGGGTTTATTTTACAGGTAAGTATTTCATTTTAAATAGGAATACTTTTGTTAATAAGAGTTAATTTATTTTGTTAGATTAAAATTATATTTAACTTAGGGGGGTGTTAGGGTTAGACTTAGCTTTAGGGGTTAATACATTTATTAGAGTAGCGGCGAGGTCCGGTCGGCAGATTAGGGGTTAATACTTGAAGTTAGGTGGCGGCGATGTTAGGGAGGGCAGATTAGGGGTTAATACTATTTATTATTGGGTTTGCGAGGCGGGAGTGCGGCGGTTTAGGGGTTAATACATTTATTATAGTGGCAGTGAGTTCCGGTCGGCAGATTAGGGGTTAATAAGTTTAGGTAAGGTAGCGGCAATGTTGGGGGGGGGCAGATTAGGGGTTACTACATATAATGTAGGTGTCGGCAATGTTAGGGGCAGCAGATTAGGGGTTCATAGGGATAATGTAGGTGGCGGCGGTGTGCGGTCGGCAGATTAGGGGTTAAAAAAATGTATTATAGTGGCGGCGATGTGGGGGGACCTCGGTTTAGGGGTACATAGGTAGTTTATGGGTGTTAGTGTACTTTAGAGCACAGTAGTTAAGAGCTTTATAAACCGGCGTTATCCCATAAAGCTTTTAACTACTAACTTATTTCTGCGGCTGGAGTCTTGTCGGTAGAGGGTCTACCGCTCACTTCAGCCAAGACTCTAAATACCGACGTTAGGAAGATCCCATTGAAAAGATAGGCTATGCAATTGGCGTAAGGGGATCTGCGGTATGGAAAAGTCGCGGCTTGAAAGTGAGCGTTTCCTGGCTGACTCTAAATACCAGCTGACAGCCAAAAGCAGCGTTAGGAGCCCCTAACGCTGCTTTTGATGGCTAACGCAGAACTCTAAATCTAGGCGTTAGAGCTTTATCTTTGATCTCATTGCACTAACTCCAGTCCATTGCCCATGTATTAGGTATTTTATGCAATAATGTCCATTAACCACAAATATCTCTACATGCCAAGTAATTCTCAGCATAATTCTCAGCATCATACCATCTGAGGTAGTGTCACCTTTAGCCCCCATAATGTGCAAGAGAAAAACCAATGTCATTTCACTGTTTAAACAGAACATTCTTCAGTATGTTATTATATTCTATTGGACCTTAACTGGAGAGTCTAGACTCAATACATGATTTTGATTACTTATTGTTAATTACCAGACAAGTATCATGCAGCTTGTCCCACATATATAAGCTTGTTAGAAGTACATGAAACATTTAAATATTCATACGGCTAGATTACGAGTTATGCGTTAGGGTAAAAAAGCAGCGTTAAGAGGTCCTAACGCTGCTTTTTTACACCCGCTGGTATTACGAGTCTAGAAAGTTTAGGGTCACTGCACACTTCTTTGGCCTTACTGCAAAACGACTTACGTAAACTTCGTAAAGTCTTTTTTCTATGGGACTTCCATAGCGCCGGTATTATGAGTCTGTCCTGGGAGGCCAAAAAGTGAGCGGTACACCCTACCCTGTCAAGAGTCCTAATGCATTTAAAAGTCAGTAGTTAAGAGTTTTATGGTACAATGCCGTAACATAAAACTCATAACTAAAGTGCTAAAAAGTACACTAACACCCATAAACTACCTATTAACCCCTAAACTGAGGCCCTCCCATCGCATCGCAAACACTATAATAAAATTTGTAACCCCTAATCTGCCGCTACGGACACCGCCGCCACCTACATTATATTTAAGAACCCCTAATCTGCTGCCCCCAACATCGCCGACACCTACATTATATTTATTAACCCCTAATCTGCTGCACCCAATGTCACTGCAACCTACCTTCACTTATTAACCCCTAATCTGCCGCCCCAACATCTCCACCACTATAATAACCATATTAACCACTAAACCGCCGCACTCCGGCTTCGCAAACATTAGTTAAATATTATACTACTAATACTAACATAAATACAAAAGTACCTGTAAAATAAAACATAACCTAAGTTACACTAACACCTAACACTACACTATAATTAAATAAATTAACTAAATTAAATACAATTACCTAAATTAAATTAGCTAAAGTACAAAAAACCCCCACTAAATTACAGAAAATAATAAACAAATTACAGATATTTAAACTAATTACACCTAATCTAATAGCCCTATCAAAATAAAAAAAATTCCCCCCAAAATTAAAAAAAAAAACCCTAGTCTAAACTAAACTACTAATAGCCCTTAAAAGGGCCTTTTGCAGGGCATTGCCCCAAAGTAATCAGCTCTTTTACCTGTAAAAAAAATACAAACAACCCCCCTACAGTAAAACCCACCACCCACACAAGCAACCCCCCAAATAAAATACTATCTAAAAAAACCTAAGCTCCCCATTACCCTGAAAAGGGCATTTGGATGGGCATTGCCCTTAAAAGGGCAGTTAGCTCTTTTGCAGGCCCAAACCCTAACCTAAAAATAAAACCCACCCAATACACCCTTAAAAAAAACCTAACACTAATCCCCTGAAGATCGACTTACCGGGAGAAGTCTTCATACAAGCCAGGCCGAAGTCCTCAACGAAGCCGGGAGAAGTCTTCATACAAGCCGGGCGATAATTAGTTTAAACATCTGTAATTTGTTTATTATTTTCTGTAATTTTGTGTTTTTTTTGTACTTTAGCTAATTTAATTTAATTTAGGTAATTGTATTTAGTTTAGTTAATTTATTTAATTATAATGTAGTGTTAGGTGTTAGTGTAACTTAGGTTAGGTTTTATTTTACAGGTACTTTTGAATTTATTTTAGCTAGGTAGTTTATTAAATAGTAAATAACTATTTAATAACTATTCTACCTAGTTAAAATAAATACAAACTTGCCTGTAAAATAAAAATAAACCCTACGGGGGCGGAGCTAGCGCCCAAACAGAACGGACATGCAGTGTTAGAGCTCTGAGAAACGGCTTTTATTTTACTAGTTTTATTGAGTCTCAACCTTAACTAAATGAAACCTGCACGCTCTAATTATATCCTGTAACCGCCCAGTCAATTATTTGGGGGAATCTAGAGCGCATTCCCCAGAAATGAGAACGAAGATTCAAGGTACAGATTGGGCCTAACTCTTGCTGAAGCCCTCTGGGCACTAAGATATACGGAATAGCGGTCTCTGAGCTGTACTAGTCCTTTCCTCTGCTATCATGGAGCAGCTATTTGAGGCACTGCGAACCTACATGGATGAGTTCGAGAGAGAGGTTTGCCAGAGACTTGATGGCATTATACTGTCTGTGAACGCTGTGAGAGAGGATTTGAGGTCTTGCAGGACCTCGCTAGGTGCAGCTTTGAATTTGAAGATGACCTCCGAGGGCCTCCGCTCCTACGTACCCGCCTGTTTGCAGCCAGCTGATGCTGAGACAGAATGGAGTCTCTGCGAACTGAGGGGAGAGCCAACAACACCTGTTGAATCGGCCACCCAGGGAGGCGGCCCAGTTATGGAAATCAAAGCCTCCAGGAAACAAGATGGGAGCGTGCGTGGCTGTGGAGCCGCTATGATTTTACAGCTTCATGCAGAGGAGGAACATACTCACTGTGGATTCCGGTTTGGTGCTTGGGGGAGCGTGGCCGGCTCCCCGGAGTGTTACCCGTGCCTATCCTGAGCAACTGTGAAGGTCCCAGAGGGCTTGCAATACATCCCTATAGCTGGCAGAGCCCCACAAACCGGGGTGATCTATTCAGGCACCTTAATAGCAGTGAGACTGGGAATTGGTTAAAGCAAAATCGTGCACGGGAGATGAGCTGAAACTCTATTGTGAAGATCTGACTCCCACCATTTACCAAGGATAATGCAATTCTCCCTTTGTCTACCAAGTATCTATTCCTTTTTTTAAGCTTATTATATGTCTGGACTAATAATGTGGACGATGCAGCAAGCAATTTATACCTTATTTTCCTCTTATTCTAGCTAAAAGTGTTTTGTCTCTGATCCCTATATGTTTAAGAGTGCGAGTGGTGTGTGATGTACGTCTCCTTCTGGCCTCATGATTGCTTCTTATATGCTGGTATACCCTTTGCTCACAGATAGCGAAGTAAATGATAAAGCCCAAATATTTGTAAGTCTCAAGCAGTCACACAATATTTATAGTCATGTTAAAATTTTAAGGATAGATTAGAAGCACACTATGCATGATGACTGATCTTGCTGAGCTAGGGGAGCGATACTAAGCATTAAACCTGATTGCTAATAGCGTCGCTATAACATACATAATGCATTACATGATCCCTTTCTATGGCTGACTGGACTATTTGTTGTATGTAGCTTGGAGTTTGTGAATTATTGACTACTTCCCTCTTTATATGCCTGTTTGTACATTCTGCTTCTTAAGGAACATGGATTCCAGGCTTACAGAGAGTGAGGCCACCCTTCAGTATGTATGGGCATAGGGATTTGTGTCATATCTTACCAATGCTGTAAATATGCCTGTCTGCACTGAGGGGTAGATATATAGGAACTTAGTTATGGGAGCTACTATTACTTATGTTGTTCATATTATATGCCACTCCTCCTGATAGCGGATGTACTTCTGTCACGCATTATTAGTGTTCGCCTACCATGCCCTTAGCGGTCCATCTGGAAGTCCTTATCCCTAATACATTGTCTTGTCTTAGGTGTCAAGCTTGTACTCTCATTAAGATCCCTCTAAGGTAATTATTACTAAAATTTTATACGTAACATACTGTAGAGCTTATAGGTGGCCGCTCAATTTGGGAGCTTTTGGGATATGGCTACTACTAGTTCTCTTTGTTTTTCTTATTTATTAATTTTCTCATTATTGATAGAGTTGCTTTAAATTCCTGGTATGTGGGCCAACAAATGGAGGAGTACGCTACTATTATATTAATCTCTGTCCCCCCCCCCCCCATCACTTGTATGCGGTAATGGTTTGATACCTACTTTTCCGCATCCCTTTTGGCAGAGTTATGCAGCCTCTGCCTAGTCTGAAGAGCCAGCAACAAGTTTTCTCCTATATTCTTTAGACTGGTTCTTTAGGCCCTAATACAAACAATTTACTGTGTCTACTATTTTCTGGTTATTTGAAGATTGCCTGGGCTAAAAGTTTTATTATTGTGTATGTTATTACTAATGTTCAGTGTTTGTGTCTAACTATGTTTGCAGTGGTAACAGAGGCCTTTTTCAGTATAACACCTCTGCCAGTTTATCGTGTTTGATGCTAAATTACATTAACTAAGAGTAACTTAAGTACACTGCTGTGCTTCTATATTTTGATATTGTTTACAGATTCCCAACTTTGCCGCTATTTTATACACATTGACACTGGACTCTTTGAAATTAGCTTTGTTTATGGGTCCTTAGTGACTGACTAATGTTTCTGGTCCCTTAAGTGGACCTGTTTGCTTGGAGGACATTACGATCCAACAAACTCAAAAAATGAGGTACCCAGAATATCATGTCCTGTCGGTTTGATATGTGTTGATGTTTCCACATGATGTATTGCATTTGGTTGGTATGTGTTTATGCCTACATGATGTGTATAAATTGTATCTTTTCCGATATGACTGTATTGTAAAAGCTATTTTTACCTCAATAAAAATACATTAAAAAAAAAATAATAAAAAAAAATAAATAAACCCTACACTAGATACAATGTAACTATTAGTTATATTGAAGTTAGCTTAGGTTTTATTTTATAGGTAAGTATTTAGTTTTAAATAGGAATAATATAGTTAATGATAGTAATTTTCTTTGATTTATTTAAATTATATTTAAGTTGAGGGTGTTAGGGTTAGACTTAGATTTAGGGGTTAATAACTTTAATATAGTGGCGGTGACGTTGGGGACGGCAGATTAGGGGTTAATAAATGTAGGTAGGTGGCGGCGATGTTAGGGATGGCAGATTAGGGGTTAATAATATTTAATTTATGTTTGCGAGGCGGAAGTGCGGCGGTTTAGGGGTTAATATGTTTAGTATAGTGGCGGCGACGTTGGGGGCGGCAGATTAGGGGTTAATAAGTGTAGGTAGGTTGCGGCGACATTGGGAACGGCAGATTAGGGGTTAATAAATAGTATGTATGTGTCTGCGATGTTGGGGGCAGCAGATTATGGGTTCATAAGTATAATGTAGGTGGCGGCGGTGTCCGGAGCGTCAGATTAGGGGTTAATAAGTATAATGTAGGTGTCTGCGATGTTGGGGGTGGCAGATTAGGGGTTAATAAGTGTAAGATTAGGGGTGTTTAGACTCAGGGTTCATGTTAGGGTGTTAGGTGTAGACATAACTTTTATTTCCCCATAGGAATTAATGGGGCTGCGTTACTGAGTTTTATGCTGCTTTTTTGCAGATGTTAGACTTTTTCTCAGCCGGCTCTCCCTGTTGATTCCTATGGGGAAATCGTGCACGAGCCCGTACGACCAGCTCACCTCTGACTTAAGCAGCGCTGGTATTGGAGTGCGGTAATGAGCAAAATTTTGCTCAACGCTCACTTCTTGTCTTTTAACGCCGGGTTTCTGAAAACTCATAATACCAGCCCTGCAGGTAAGTGAGCGGTGAGAAAAAACTGCTTGTTAGCACCACACAGCTCCTAACGCAAAACTCGTAATCTAGGCCATTGTTTGCTAAGAGCTGAAAATGGCCGCCCAGCTCCCACCTCCTATTGGGTGTATATTTTGGTATGTTAAGTTTCTCTAATCATAATCGACTTGTGAATAAGTTTTCCTACTTGCATATGTTGATTTGTGCATGTGCAATTTGAAATAGCTAATTGAAAAATATTAAATGTGCACTGCAAAACTGTCATACAAGAAAACAGCTAAATGGACAAGAAGAAATATGTGGGTGGAGCTTGGTGGCCATTTGCAGCTGCTAAAAAACAATGATTATTTACGTTTCATGTACTTCTTACAAGCTTATAGATGTGTAACCTGTTGCAAAATGCTTGTCTGTTATGTAACAATAAGTAATAAAGAATAAGAGTTAGGTCTAGACTGTCCATTTAAATGATGTATACTATATCTACTTTTGCTAATAATATTGTTTATGCAGATATCCCTGATTTTGCTGGTTAAGCTTATTATTTGTAAGCATTTATTTGTTGTGCTTCTCTGTTTGAAGGAGAGATACCTAACAAAGCTGAATTCCTAAAGTAAGGGGCATAGAAACAAAACTTCCCACAATACAGACTTTGGGGACATGTTCCCAAGTATAACTTTATTAAAGAGACAGTCAAGTCCAAATTTTTTTTTTCATGAATCAGACAGGGCATGTAATTTTAAACAACTTTCCAATGTACTTTTATTACAAATGTTGCTTTGTTCTCTTGGTATTATTATTTGAATGCTAAACCTAGGAAGTGTCAGGGTGCCAGGAATCAGACTGAGACGAGATGTGCAAAAATAATCGCACCAGGAGTCAAAACCAGAGCTGGTAGTCAGACGAGCCGAGTCAGGAGGCAAAGCGAATAGTCAGACAAGCCTGAATCAGGAACAAGGAAAACAGCAGAGTCAGGAACAATCCAGGGATCAGGAACCAGGTAGGACGTCAGGCAGCCAGGTAATACACAGGAACTCTCACAAACAGGTCTGAGACAACGCAAAGGCAAAGCATACTGAACAGAGGCCCTTTAAATAATAAGTGATGACATCACAATTCTGAGACTGCATCCTGTCTCACATGGATGATGCACACCAGTCTGGCCATAAAAGGAAGTGTAGGAAATGAGCAGTATCCCCACAATGTACCATAGTCAGGAAGAGAGGTGAGTAAAATGGCTGCCAGCAGCACATGGCAAACAACAGGAAAAAAACCCTGACAGTACCCTCCCCTCAACGACCCCTCCCCCACGGGTGGACAAAAGGCTTATTGGGGAAACGGGCATGGAAGGCATGGAGGAGGGAACCCAAGAACACTCCTCCGGACCGTAGCCCCTCCAGTGAACCAAATACTGTACACGGCCCCTGGACATACGAGAGTCAATAATGCTGTTGACCTCATACTCCTCATGGTTGTCAACAAAGATAGGATGGGGACGAGGCAACACAGTGGTAAACCGATTACAAACCAATGGTTTCAAGAGGAAGACATGAAAAACATTGGAGATGAGCATAGCAGGAGGGTCAAGAGCGTAGGCCACAGGATTAACCCGTCGGAGTATTCGAAAAGGACCAACATAACGGGGAGCCAATTTATTGGAAGGCACATGAATGTTCAAGTTGCGGGAGGACAGCCAAACTCTCTCACCAACCTGGTAGGAAGGTGCGGGCAGACGCCTACAATCAGCCTGGAACTTTTGGCGCTGCATAGAACGATGAAGGCAATCTTGAATCTGCACCCACGAGGAACGGAGTTGCCGGAGATGCTCCTCCAAAGACGGAATATTCTGAGACATAAATGAATCGGGCAGCAAGGATGGTTGAAAGCCATAATTCGCCATGATCGGGCATAACTTGGAGGAAGCATTAATAGCACTATTACGAGCAAACTCTGCCCAAGGTAACAGTTCAGACCAATTATTGTGGTGATCTGAGACATAGCAATGGAGGAACTGTTCCAGAGCTTGATTAGACCGTTCCGCAGCCCCATTGGATTGAGGGTGATATGCCGAGCAGAAGGAAAGCTGGATCCCCATTTGAGCACAAAAGGAACGCCAAAATCTGGAGACAAACTGGCTACCCGGTCCGACACTATCTCCTTGGGTAACCCATGTAAACGGAAGACCTCCCGGGCAAAAATCAGAGCAAGCTCCTGAGCGGTAGGCAGCTTCATCAAGGGAATGCAATGTGACATTTTAGAAAAACGGTCAACCACAAACTGGGCAGGAGGCAACATACGCAGCAATATCAGAACAAAGACCTGTCCACCAGAATTGTCGAGTGACAGACCAAATCATTTGGTTCTTGTCTGGGTGACCTGCGGCTTAAGGATAGTGGTAAGTGTGCAAAAGTTTACTTTGAAGATTCTCAGGAACAAAACACTTACCACTAGGTTTCTCAGGAGGTGCATTGGTTTGTGCAGCCAGGATCTCTTCCCCCAAGGGAGAAGTCAAATTAGTACGTATGGTAGCCAAAATATGGTCAGGAGGTATAACAGGAGTAGGTACAGACTCCTTGGACAGAGGTGAAAATTGTTGACAGAGGGCATCAGTCCTAACATTCGTACTACCAGGCAGGTAGGAGACCACATAATTAAACCGAGACAAAAATAGCACCCATCTGGCATGTCGGAGCGACAAACGTTTTGCTTCAGATAGATAAGTTAAATTTTTGTGGTCAGTAAGAATGAGCACTGGCACACTAGTACCCTCGAGAAGATGCCTCCATTCCTTGAGTGCCAAAATTATGGCCAGTAATTCCCTGTCGCCATTTTCATAATTGCACTCCGCTGGAGACAATTTCTTAGAGAAGAAACCACACGGATGCAAGGAACCGTCAGACGTAGGACGTTGAGACAAGAGGGCACCTAATCCAGTCTTAGACACATCAACCTCAAGAATGAAAGGCAGGACAGGGTTAGGATGAGCCAGAACTGGAGCGGCAGCAAAGGCAGTCTTAAGACTATCAAAGGCCTTAATGGCAGTAGGTGACCAATGGAGTGGATCATTTTCTTTATGGGTCATGTCTGTGATAGGTTTGACCAAGGAAGAAAAGTTTTTAATAAACTTTCTATAGTAATTGGCGAACCCCAAAAAACATTGAATAGACCAAAGACCAACTGGGTGAGGCCACTGCAGAACTGCAGATAACTTGTCAGGATCCATGGAGTACCCTGCAACAGAGATAACATAACCTAGGAAGGTTACTTGAGTCTGATGGAATTCACATTTCTCGAGTTTACAAAACAGGCCGTTCTCACGTAGTCTCTGAAGAACCTGTGTAACATCAGAACGATGAGCCTCAAGTGTGGGTGAGTGTATGAGGATGTTGTCTAAGTACACCACAACACACTGTTGCAACATATCTCGTAGGACATCATTTATAAATTCCTGAAAAACAGCAGGAGCATTACATAGGCCATAGGGCATTACAAGATACTCATAATGCCCGCTCCTGGTGTTAAATGCTGTTGTCATGAATTCTCTGTTCATCGCCGTGTCGCTGCGGCTCCCGGATCTCTTCTGGGTTCCTACGTCACGTTGCTAGGCAACGTGACGCATTCTCTGACAACCCCTATGACGTGGCGGCCTCTCTCTGCCTTTAAATCTCGGCGGGAGATTTACTCGGGGCCCGTTTGTCCTCTTCTGCCGGTACCTCTCTATGTGAGTACTATCTTGTGAAGTCTGACCCTATCCTTCATTACATTGTTTTGCCAATACCTCTTGCTTACAAATCTTGTTTGCCTGCTAACCTGCCAATAAGGACATTATCATTTGTTTGCTGACAATCCTGCTTAAAAGGACATTAACATTTGTTTGCGGACACCTGCTTAAAGGGACTTTATCTTTGTTTTCTTTAATCCTGCTAATAAGGACATTATCATTTGTTTGCTGACAATTCTGCTTAAAAGGACATTATCATTTGTTTGCGGACACCTGCTTAAAGGGACTTTATCTTTGTTTACTTTAATCCTGCTAATAAGGACTCTATCATTTGTTTGCTTTAACTCTGCTAAAAGGACATTATTATTTGTTTGCTAACAACCTGCTTAAAGGGACATTCTTAGTTTGTTGCAAACCTGCAAGAAAGAAACATATTCATTTGTCCACAGACAACCTGCTTAAAGGGACATTATTATTTGTTTGCTAACAACCTGCTTAAAGGGACATTCTTAGTTTGTTGCAAACCTGCAAGAAAGAAACATATTCATTTGTCCACTGACAAACCTGCTTAAAGGGACATAATCTTTTTTGTTTCTATTTTTCCTGAGAAAGGAACGCTATCTCCTGTAAATCAATTCTATCCTCAAGAAGATATTTTGAATTACTATTCTTTTGGGAAGTTCTTATACCCTGCTTATTTTGTTTCCTGAGTGGGTCACGTCCTGGATATTTCTCAGTGTGCTAGCGTGTGTTTTAATATCCACGCTAGCAGTTGGGTTAAATCCTGAACTGACTAAATACGGCTGACATTACAAACGGGCCATAAATGGACCCCACTGAATTATCCATGGCCGTGACTCACCAGGGACAATTACTGGGATCTCATGCTACCCACTTGCAATCCTTGGATACTAAGCTGGATCAAATCACTACATTATTACAGAGCTTGGTTGCTCCTATCCCTCCCAATCCTAATATTGAGGCATCTCCTCCTCCTATTCCCAACAACCAATCACAAGGACATTTGAGTCCTAGGATTCCTCTTCCAGATAAATATGATGGGAATCCTGAAGATTGTAGGGGTTTTCTGAATCAATGTCGACTTCACTTTCGTAACAGTCCTACCCTTTTTGCTACTCCCTCATCTCGGATTACATTCCTTATTTCCTTAATGAAAGGAAGAGCTTTGGCCTGGGTATCACCTCTGTTAGAAAAAGATGATCTTATACTTCAGGATGTGGATGCTTTTCTTTCTGTTTTTTCTAAAGTGTTTGACAAACCTGGAAGGACTTCCGCTGCTGAAGCTTCTCTATTAGACCTGCGTCAGGGTGGTCAACCAGTGTCTCAATATGCCATTGAGTTCCGCACTCTTGCATCTGAAACTAATTGGAATCAGGGAGCTCTTAGAGCAGCTTTTCGCAAAGGACTTTCAGAACGTCTCAAAGATGAATTGGTGTATCGGGAACTTCCAGAATCCCTAGAAGCCTTAATAAATCTTTGCATCAGTCTTGATTCTAGATATCGTGAACGCCAACAAGAAAGAGAAAGAAATCAGAGGTCCTCAACTCGAACTCCTTTTCATCTGGCTCCTCGTTTTTCTAACCCGGTAACGACTGCCTCTCCTTCTCCTGATCAGGCTGAACCTATGGAAGTAGGAACCATAAAATTAACAGAAACTGAGCGTTTGAGAAGACGTTCTCTTGGCCTGTGTCTATACTGTGGCCTTAAAGGGCATTTATTAAGGGATTGTCCTACCAGGCCAGTAAAAGACAGGGCTTAACTTCTGTCCAGGGAACTAAGTTAAGCCAAAAACAAGTTCATTCCCTCTATAATAAACTCTTTGTTCCTGTAACCCTTCAATTGGGTGATAACAAGATTCATACCCAAGCTCTTATTGATTCTGGTGCTGGAGGAGTGTTCATTGACTCCACTTTTGTGTCTACTCACACTATTCCCTTACTAAGAAAGAAGTTTTCAGTTTCCATCTCTACTGTTAGTGGAGATCCTTTGGGTTCCGGACTCATCCAGTTTACTACTATACCCATACTTTTTTCTGTCGGAGTACTTCATTGTGAGAGGATATGTTTTGATGTGATTACTACCCCTCAATTTCCCATAATCCTGGGTCTTCCTTGGCTTCAGTTACATAATCCTACCTTTTCTTGGACCCATGGTGAACTCACCTCCTGGGGATTATCTTGCCATATTAACTGTCTTCAAGCACTTACTAAAATACCACTCACTATTGCTCTTACTACCGACACCTCTGGTCCTCTACCTACGCAGTATCAAGATTTTGTCGATGTCTTTTCTAAAAAAGAAGCAGAACGTCTTCCTCCTCATCGTTCATTTGATTGCCCTATTGATCTTCTTCCTGGAGCTCCTTATCCTCGAGGCAAAACTTACCCACTTTCTAGGCCTGAAAATGTAGCCTTGGAAGAATATATCAAAGATAATTTGGCCAGAGGATTCATTCGACCCTCCTCTTCTCCTGTAGGGGCGGGGTTCTTCTTTGTGGGAAAGAAGGATGGCGGACTGCGACCTTGTATCGATTACAGAGGGTTAAATCAAATTACCATCAAGAACAGTTATCCTTTACCCCTAATACCTGAATTATTCACATATCTTCAAGGTTCCACCATTTTTACCAAGCTCGATCTCCGTGGAGCATACAACCTTATCCGTATGCGCAAGGGTGATGAGTGGAAGACAGCCTTTAACACTCGATTTGGGCATTATGAGTATCTGGTCATGCCGTTTGGGCTGTGTAATGCCCCTGCTGTTTTTCAACACTTCGTGAATGAGATTTTTCGGGATTTCTTGAATATTTTTGTCATCATTTACCTTGACGATATATTAATTTTTTCTCAAAACTACCAAGATCATATACATCACGTCAGGAAAGTACTTCAACGTTTAAGAGATAACCATCTATTTGCTAAACTGGAAAAATGTTCTTTTCATCAAAGGTCCATTCCCTTTTTGGGATATGTAATCTCTGAATCAGGATTTGAAATGGATCCAACTAAACTCTCTGCCATTTTGGAGTGGCCTAAACCTGATTCTCTTAAAGCTCTGCAACGTTTCCTGGGGTTTGCCAGTTATTACAGGAAATTCATCAAAGGTTTTGCTACTATAACGTCACCTCTTTCGTCTCTCACCAGGAAAGGACAAAACTGTAAAGATTGGCCTCCTGAAGCTGTTGAAGCTTTTGATTCTCTCAAAAAAGCTTTCTCTTCTGCACCTATCCTGCGTCACCCAAATCCGGATTTTCAATTTATTCTTGAAGTGGATGCTTCTTCAGTTGCTGCTGGGGCTGTTCTTTCCCAACGTATACCTGACACAGGAAAGATCCACCCTGTGGGATTCTTCTCCAAGAAATTTTCTCCTTCTGAATTAAATTATGATGTAGGCAATAAGGAGTTACTTGCTATTAAAATGGCCCTGGATGAATGGAGGCATTGGTTGGAAGGCACTTCTTTGCCATTTACTATACTCACAGATCATAAAAACCTTCTCTATCTTCAAACGGCCAAACGACTGAACTCCAGACAAGCACGTTGGTCTTTGTTCTTCTCACGTTTTCATTACAATCTGTCTTATATTCCCGGTTCTAAAAACATCAAGGCTGACGCCCTTTCCAGACAATTTCAAGATACTTCAACTCCTGAATCTGGTACCATACTTCAACCTCATAAAGTCTTAGCCCAGTTATCAACCTCGTGGTTACATGACTTACAATCTGCTCAAAAGGATCTTCCTTTGTCTTGCAAACCTCCTGATGGCCTACTCTTTGTTCCTAAACGTCTTCGTTCCAAGATTCTATATTGGGCTCACGACAGTCCTCTCTCTGGTCATCCTGGCATCAGTAACACCGCTCGAAGGCTCAAGCAACATGTCTGGTGGCCTACTCTGTCTCAAGATGTTACAGATTATGTCTCGGTATGTACACAGTGTGCCAGCAATAAGACTCCTCGTCAACTTCCCTCCGGTTTGCTCCAACCGTTACCCATTCCTGATCAGCCTTTCACCCATTTATCCATGGATTTTATTACCGATCTTCCTCTTTCAGCTGGAAACAACACTATTTGGGTGGTTGTTGACAGGTTCACTAAGACAGCTCACTTCATTCCTTTACCTGGTTTACCATCTGCCAAAAGACTTTCCGAACTTTTTCTCTTACACATTGTGAGATTACATGGCTTCCCTCTGAACATCGTTTCGGATAGAGGAGTACAATTTGTTTCTCGGTTTTGGAGATCACTCTGCAAACACTTTGGAACAACTATCTCTTTGTCTACTTCACATCATCCGGAGTCTAATGGCCAAACCGAAAGGGTTAACCAGTGCCTTGAAACTTATTTGAGGCATTATGTGGATCATCATCATTCTAATTGGACTGGTTACCTTCCACTAGCAGAATTGGCTCATAACACACGTTACAACTCCTCTCTTCAGACCTCTCCTTTTCATGCAGCCTATGGACTTCTTCCACTGAAAATCCTGCTTCTGATCTATCCGCCAGGAGGTTGACTCGTCATTGGAAGAAGATACGCCTTCTTCTTTCCAAGGCTTCTGAACGTTATAAGTTCTATTCTGATCTTCGGCGACGGAGGGCTCCCAAATATCGGCCTGGCGATAAGGTTTGGGTTTCTTCACGTCATCTTCGCCTCAAGCAGCCTTCCATCAAATTGGGACCACGATATGTAGGTCCTTTCCGAATACTGGGTCAAGTATGTGCTACTGCTTACCGAATTGCTCTGCCCAAGACCCTTAAAGCCCATCCGGTATTCCACGTATCTCTTTTGAAACCTGTATTATCTAATAGGTATTCTAAACCTATGCTCAAACCTCCACCTCTTTTGATTCATGGCCGACCTGAATTTGAGGTCAGTCACATCCTGGATTCCAAACTTCGTGGTAAGAAACTGTATTATCTCATTCATTGGAAGGGTTATCCTGTTACGGAACGATCCTGGGAACCTGCCCGGCAGGTACGTGCCCCTGCCTTAATTAAGGCCTTTCACAAGTCTCACCCTACTAGGCCTGGTCCTGTCCCCCGGAGGGGTCCTTGAGGGGGGGGGTGATGTCATGAATTCTCCGTTCATCGCCGTGTCGCCGCGGCTCCCGGATCTCTTCTGGGTTCCTACGTCACGTTGCTAGGCAACGTGACGCATTCTCTTACAACCCCTATGACGTGGCGGCCTCTCTCTGCCTTTAAATCTCGGCGGGAGATTTACTCGGGGCCCGTTT
Organism: Bombina bombina; assembly: GCF_027579735.1. Taxonomy (NCBI): domain Eukaryota; kingdom Metazoa; phylum Chordata; class Amphibia; order Anura; family Bombinatoridae; genus Bombina; species Bombina bombina. The sequence goes on along the minus strand of NC_069504.1, from coordinate 227,477,532 downwards.
GTCCTCTTCTGCCGGTACCTCTCTATGTGAGTACTATCTTGTGAAGTCTGACCCTATCCTTCATTACATTGTTTTGCCAATACCTCTTGCTTACAAATCTTGTTTGCCTGCTAACCTGCCAATAAGGACATTATCATTTGTTTGCTGACAATCCTGCCTAAAAGGACATTAACATTTGTTTGCGGACACCTGCTTAAAGGGACTTTATCTTTGTTTTCTTTAATCCTGCTAATAAGGACATTATCATTTGTTTGCTGACAATTCTGCTTAAAAGGACATTATCATTTGTTTGCGGACACCTGCTTAAAGGGACTTTATCTTTGTTTACTTTAATCCTGCTAATAAGGACTCTATCATTTGTTTGCTTTAACTCTGCTAAAAGGACATTATTATTTGTTTGCTAACAACCTGCTTAAAGGGACATTCTTAGTTTGTTGCAAACCTGCAAGAAAGAAACATATTCATTTGTCCACAGACAACCTGCTTAAAGGGACATTATTATTTGTTTGCTAACAACCTGCTTAAAGGGACATTCTTAGTTTGTTGCAAACCTGCAAGAAAGAAACATATTCATTTGTCCACTGACAAACCTGCTTAAAGGGACATAATCTTTTTTGTTTCTATTTTTCCTGAGAAAGGAACCCTATCTCCTGTAAATCAATTCTATCCTCAAGAAGATATTTTGAATTACTATTCTTTTGGGAAGTTCTTATACCCTGCTTATTTTGTTTCCTGAGTGGGTCACGTCCTGGATATTTCTCAGTGTGCTAGCGTGTGTTTTAATATCCACGCTAGCAGTTGGGTTAAATCCTGAACTGACTAAATACGGCTGACAGCTGTTTTCCATTCGTGACCCTCCTTAATCCTAACGAGATTGTACGCTCCTCTCAAATCAAGTTTAGTAAAGACCGTAGCTCCCTTGAGGTGGTCAAAGAGTTCCGTAATGAGCGGAATAGGGTAAGCATTCTTAATGGTAAGACGATTAAGACCCCTATAATCGATACATGGTCTTAACTCGCCACCCTTTTTCTTCACAAAGAAGAAGCCAGCCCCTGCAGGAGAGCAGGATTTGCGGATGATTCCCCATGACAGAGCATCGGCAACATACTCCTCCATAGCACAATTCTCTGCAACAGACAGAGGGCACACCCGGCTCCAAGGAGGAATGGCTCCGGGTTGCAGGTCTATGGCACAATCGTAAGACCGGTGAGGAGGCAATGTACCGGCACGCAACTTGTCAAACACGTCTAGGAACTCTCGGTACACCTCTGGCAATTGAGATACCGAAGAAGTACACAAGACTTTAATTGGTTTCCGAAGACAAGTGGAAATACATTGCAGGGACCATGACAAAATTTCGGACCTACGCCAGTCGAGACTGGGAGTGTGCTTTTGGAGCCAGGGATAACCCAGAACAACCAGAAAATGCAGAGAGTTTGTCACCTGGAACTGGAGGGTTTCAAAATCGAGAGCCCCAACAGCCATGGACAACGGAGCAGTTTCGTGAGTAACGAGTGCAGGCTGAAGGGGCCTGCCATCAATGGCCTCAATAGCAAGCTGAATGGACAGAGGCAAAACAGGAATGGAGTGCTTTGATACAAAAGCACTGTCAATGAAATAGCCCAAAGCACTGGAGTCAACAAGAGCCTGAGTGACTATGGAGGAGTCCACCCAGGAAAGGACAACCGTGACAAAAGGTTTCTCATTAAGCGGTTCCGGGGATGAGGATAAACCACCCAAGGTCTGCCCCTGACAGGACCTTAGGTGTGAGCGTTTCCCGGCCGTGTAGGACAAGACTTCAAAAGGTGGCCCTGTAACCTACAATAGTGGCAGAGCCCCTCCCTCCTCCTAAAGGCTCTCTCCACCGTGGAGAGACGTGTGAATCCCAACTGCATAGGCTCAGCAGTACCTGGTGACTCGGGACCAGGAGGCATGGGAGGAGAGGGAGGCGTGGGTGTGAACAAACACATAGGAGACAACAGAACAGGAGGCTTCCGCAAGCCCTCTTTGAAAGAGGGCCTCTCTCTGAGTCTGATGTCAATTAGGATAAAAAAGACACCAATGCCTTGAGATCCTCTGGTAAATCTCTGGTAGCAACTTCATCTTTAATCGCATCAGAGAGCCCATGAAAGAAGACGGAAACAAGGGCTTCATTGTTCTAACTACGGAACTCAATAGCATTATGAGCAACAGATCTTGTACCTTGCTAAATGGACATGAGTCGTTTAGCAGCAGAGGAGGAGCGAGCCGGAACATCAAATACCCTTTGAAAGGGGGCCACAAATTCAGGGTAATTTGAAATCACAGGTTTATTAGTCTCCCACAAGGGATTAGCCCAGGCAAGAGCTGTGTCAGAGTAACGAGATGAGAAATCCCATCTTTGCTCTGTCAGAGGGAAACGCCTGAGGTAACATCTCAAAGTAAATGCCCACATGGTTCAAAAAAACTCTGCACTGAATAGGATTGCCTCCATATCGCTGAGGTAGAGGTGCAGAACCAGACATGCTCCTGGTAGGCATAGGTGCAGCAGCGGAAACAGGAGCAGCCATAACTTGCAGGACACTTTGGTCCAAATGTGCAGTGCGAGTCAGCAGGGTTTGCAGGGCTAGTGCAAATTGATCCAAGCAGTGATCCTGTTCATCCATCCTGGAAATGATGGCAGGTAAAGGTGGATTATTAGCACCATCAAGATTCATAGCCTTTGCGTAATGTCAGGGTGCCAGGAATCAGACTGAGACGAGAAGTGCAATAATCACACGCACCTTTATTAATAGTAAAAAATAATAAAAAGTTCACAAGTAAAATAACAAGCCAGGAGTCAAAACCAGAGCTGGTAGTCAGACGAGCCAAGTCACGAGCCAAAGCGAATAGTCAGACGAGCCGGAATCAGGAACAAGGAAAACAGCAGAGTCAGGAGCCAAAGGGAATAGTCAGACGAGCCGGAATCAGGAACAAGGAAAACAGCAGAGTCAGGAACAAGCCAGGGATCAGGAACCAGGAAGGACGTCAGGCAGCCAGGTAATACACAGGAACTCTCACAAACAGGTCTGAGACAACGCAAAGGCAAAGCATACTGAACAGAGGCCCTTTAAATAATAAGTGATGACATCACAATTCTGAGACTGCATCCTGTCTCACATGGATGATGCACACCAGTCTGGCCATAAAAGGAAGTGTAGGACATGAGCAGCATCCCCCACAATGCAACATAGTCAGGAAGAGAGGTGAGTAAAATGGCTGCCAGCAGCAAATGGCAAAAAACAGGGAAAAAACCCTGACAGGAAGTTAATTTGCTAATTTCTTAGACCTTGAAGTCCGCCTCTAATCTAAATGCATTTTGACAGTTGTTCACCACTAGAGGGCATTAGTTCATGTGTTTCAGATAGATAACATTTAGCTAATGCACGTGAATTTACCAATGAGTGAGCACTGATTGGCTAAAATGCAAGTCTGTCAAAAGAACTGAAATAAGGGGGCAGTCTGCAGAGGCTTAGATACAAGGTAATTACAGAGGTAAAAAGTGTATTATTATAGCTGTGTTGGTTATTCAAAACTGGGGAATGGGTAATTAAAGGGATTATCTATTTAATTCTGGTGTTGACTGTCCCTTTAAATAAAGGGAGGTTGAGAAAAGAAAGAAGAAGAAGGGACATTTTCTAGGTTCCTAAAATACACTCAATTACATAATTTTAAAACCTCTATTCAATATAAAGACTCATATATGCTCCATATGACTGGTTTTGAATTTGAGCATTTATGCTTGGTGTTCATTCTTTTATGGAAAACCTTGGTTATTTAATGTACAAATATCTCCAAACATGGACAAAACTGATTAGATTCCTACACATATCAAATACAAAAAAAGTATTGCTTACACAAGGAAATCTTCCAAAATCTTGCTAAACATCCACTTCCACAGAAATCTTGGAAATAAATGCTTCAATAATTTACTATATAAAATGACTTTACTTGTAATATTTATATTTTTGTTTAAAGACTTGTATTGAGAGTGGTAGCATGTTAAATATTTGGTGGACCTACCCTGTTGTTACCTTTTTATGGTCAATATAGATATATACAGCACCTCACCAACTCTTTGTCTCATGTGCACGTCTAGGATAGGGTAACTGCATACACCCCACAAATGTTGACTATCTAAATAAACTCCCACAGCACCATGGAATATTTCTATGCTTTATTGGAACATACAGGTCCGGGCCATCACAGGAAACATTTCGGGTTCAATCACCTTTTATCATGCCTTAATACTAAACACCAAATTAAATAAACACCTATTCACCATCAATACAGGTAGAATCTAGACCATATCCCATACATAAAAATGCAACTTTAATAACTCAATGCCACCTAGTGGCTAAATATATATTTCATTATATCAGTATGTGTCTTTATGTAACAGAAGGCTCAGCTGCATGAATAATATATTATTGCTTTTAATTCACAAAGCAAAAATTATCACTTATAATGTCATATCTCTTAAAGGGCAACAACACTTCATAAAAAAATGGAAAAAGCTTTTTCTCTATTTAACCTATTTGGGACCATTGAATCTAACGTACAAATCCAAAATAATTATTTTTGCTTCAATATAACTTCCCAATCTCCTCCCATCCTTGGTTTCTTCACACTATCTATAACTTGCCAACGTAATTGGCTAATACCATGACCACTTTCTAGAAAGTTTTTTGGTCACACATATTACTTTTTATGCACACAGCTTTTGAGGACCACATCATAAATAAACTGAGCAGGAAGTTCTAATAAACAAGCCTCTCAAGTACATTTGCAATGATCATCTCCAGCAACTGACTGTCGGTAATACCTGAATACAATATACTTTCATTATTTATTTTGTCCCCTTTTCCAGTAATTGCAATCTGAAATTGTGAGCTTTTCAGTTCAGAAAACGGTTATATTCCACACAGCCATTGGCTGCATACTCTAGTGACCTATTTATAACTGTCCCTAATTGGCCACAGCAGAGAAGGTAACCTAAGTTACAACATGGCAGCTCCCATTGTTTTATAGACACTAAAACGTTACACTTATTGTGTTACTATTTTAACAGCTAATGAAACTTTACAAAACACATCTACATGTTATTCTCAAACTAATCTTTTTTATTTTATGCAAAATTCTATCTAGCATTTGCTTAGTGTTTAATGTCCCTCTATCCATAGAAGCATAAGAGGCCTTTTACATTTAGATAACACTCATGGAGGCCCATTTATCAAGCTCCGTATGGACCTTGTGGCCCCGTCTAAAGACCGCTGCTCCATAACCCTGTCCGCCTACTCTGAGCAGGCGGACAGGAATCGCCACAATTCAACCCGATCAAGTACGATCTGGTTGATTGACACCTCCCTGCTGGCGGCCGATTGGCCGTGAGTCTGCAGGGGGCGGCGTTGCACCAGCAGCTCTTGTGAGCTGCTGGTGCAATGCTGAATACGGAGAGCGTATTGCTCTCCGCATTCAGCGAGGTCTTGCGGACCTGATCCGCACTGTCTGACAGGGCCGCAAGACCTTTGATAAATAGGCCTCATGGACTTTACTGGACAGCCCGCTGTTAGGTTAAATACTGGAAACCTGACAACCATACATACCATATATGCACATATACCATAACAATCATATCAGTGTCAGTTGAATTTAATCAAAAGAATCTCAAATATTTGCATACAAATATATTGTACCAGCATTATTGTGCTTATTAACCTGCAAATAAACATCATAGTTAGTTTTTTAAAAGGTGATTTTATCACAAATGCTTGAATTATGTTTATGACAATGAAAATGTAATGAAAGAATAGCATATAGTTTACAATCTTTTATGAAATGCCACCAAAGCATTCATATCTTTTATTGTTTAATGAAGACGGAAATCTAAGTACCAAAGTATTTTTTTTTTAAATTTCAGAATAAGCTAACTTTATAGCATGCAGCATTTTCTCCAACTTAAGAGCTGTAAAAAATACCTTGATGATTAAAGTGAAGTTACTGAATTTGAATGGCCTATATAACTACAAAGGAACTGCTTGCAAGTCAATTTTCTTTTATCTTATGATTTCTCTATTTAGATTTTACAAAGAAAAAAGCATTTCTGAGAAGTGTTTTAGAACAGCATATAACATTCATTACATATGTCTCAAAGATGTTGTGAAAATGTATTGTTAAAATCATTTTCAGAAATAGCTGATGCAATACTGCACATTTGATGTGTGAAATTTATATTATTATTTCTAATTAAAAAAATGCAGCATTGTGTTCTGTTACTTATATTGATGATTTAAAAGGCTTCTAATAGACTGACTCTAAGCATTTATGGCTCGTCCAGATGCTGTGTACAGTTAATTAATATATGTATTTTTTATAGGATTGTTATAAAAATATGCAGATTGTCCTATTAAATCTATAATTTAATGCATACATTATTTACCCGCTTGAGCGCAAAACAATGACTGGGAAATGTTCCCTATAGTCCATGTAAGGTGGGAACAAATCTCACTTCTAATTTTGAACACCTTTCTGTTCACCAGCAAAGAATATTAATATGTGCATACTTGATAAATTCACACACAACCAGCTGTAGAACTATGTCCTGTGTGTGGTCTATTCTAGTAATGAGGTTAAGAAAGGATATACATGTTGGATATCTATATACTGAGGAGGCATGGGGATCTAGTTATCAAGCTGTCAACCTCAAATATGCTGGAATTCCGCAGCGTATTTGTGGCGAGGCTGATTCGCCTTAGTTATCAAAGGCTAGAGACCGGCAAAAGTAGAATTTTGTGACGTAAGCTTCGATCCGCCGGACTCAGTCCGACACAGATCGATTCTTACGTCACTCCAGATGTTCTGCACACAAGTGCGGCACAATCTGACTACTTTTGCTAGTTATCAAAAAACTAGCAGGTACGCTCGGCACTTTTCCGGCCCAGCGTACCTGGTTTTCAAACCGCCGCCCTGGAGGCAGCGGATCCCATAGGAATCAATGGGAGTCTGACCATAGCGAAAGTACAAGTTCGCTGCTGCCAGATATCCCATTGATTCCTATGGGAGCTGTCTACACCTAACACCCTAACATGTACCCCGAGTCTAAACACCACTAATCTGTCCCCCCTACACCGCCGCAACTAAATAAAGTTATTACCCCCTAAACCGCCGCTCCCGGAGCCTACCGCAAGCTACTCTATACATATTAACCCCTAAACCGCCGCTCCCTGACCCCGCCGCAACTATAATAAATGTATTAACCCCTAAACCGCCGCTCCCGGAGCCCACCGCCACCTACATTATACCTAGTAACCCCTATCCTGCCCCCCCTATACCGCCGCCCTCTATAATAAAGTTATTAACCCCTATCCTGCTGATCCCGCACCTCGCCACAACTAAATAAATAGTTTAACCCCTAAACCACCGCTCCCGGACCCTGCCGCAACCTATATTAAATTTATTAACCCCTAATCTGCCCCAACTACACCGTCGCCACCTATAATACATTTATTAACCCCTATCCTGCCCCCCACTACACCGCCGCCACTGTAATAAATTAATTAACCCCTAAACCTAAGTCTAACACTAACCCTAACACCCCCCTAACTTAAATATTAATTAAATAAATCTAAATAATATTTCTATTATGAACTAAATTAATCCTATTTAAAACTAAATACTTACCTTTAAAATAAACCCTAATATAGCTACAATATAAATAATAATTATATTGTAGCTATCTTAGGGTTTATTTTTATTTAACAGGTAACTTTCAATTTATTTTATCTAGGTACAATAGCTATTAAATAGTTATTAACTATTTAATAGCTTACCTAGCTAAAATAAAGAGAAATTTACCTGTAAAATAAAAACTAACCTAAGTTACAATTACACCTAACACTACACTATACTTTAATAAATTATTCCTATTTAAAACTAAATACTTACCTGTAAAATAAACCCTAAGATAGCTACAATGTAATTAATAATTACATTGTAGCTATTTTAGAAATTATATTTATTTTACAGGTAACTTTGTATTTATTTTAGCTAGTTAGAATAGTTATTAAATAGTTATTAACTATTTAATAACTACCTAGCTAAAAGAAATACAAATTTACCTGTAAAATAAATCCTAACCTAAGTTACAATTAAACCTAACACTACACTATCATTAAATAAATTAAATAAATTAACTACAAATAGCTACAATTAAATACAATTACATAAACTAACTAAAGTACAAAAAAAAAAAAGCTAAGTTACAAAAAATAAAAAAAATAAGTTAAAAACATTTTAAAAATATTAAAACAATTTTAAGCTAATTACACCTAATCTAAGCCCCCTAATAAAATAACAAAGCCCCCCAAAATAAAAAATGCCCTACCCTATTCTAAATTAAAAAAGTTCAAAGCTCTTTTACCTTACCAGCCCTTAAAAGGGCCTTTTGTGGGGGCATGCCCCAAAGAATTCAGCTCTTTTGCCTGTAAAAGAAAAATACAACCCCCCAACATTAAAACCCACCACCCACATACCCCTAATCTAACCCAAACCCCCCTTAAAATAACCTAACACTAATCCCCTGAAGATCATCCTACCTTTAGTCGTCTTCACTCAGCCGAGCAGCGATGGAACCGAAGAGGAGATCCGGAGCGGCAGAAGTGATCATCCAAGGGGCTCTGAAGAAATCTTCCATCCGATGAAGTGATCCTCCAGTCGGCGCTGAAGAAGACTTCCATCCGGGCGATGTCATCTTCCAAGAGGCTCTGAATAAGTCTTCTATCCGGGCGATGTCATCTTCCAAGCGGGGTCTTCAATCTTCATCCCGCCGACGCGGAACATCCTTCTTTCCCAATGGACTACCGATGAATGAAGGCTCCTTTAAGGGACGTCATCCAAGATGGCGTCCCTTCAATACCGATTGGCTGATAGGATTCTATCAGCCAACCGGAATTAAGGTAGGAAAAATCTGATTGGCTGATTGAATCAGCCAATCAGATTCAAGTTCAATCCGATTGGCTGATCCAATCAGCCAATCAGATTGAGCTTGCATTCTATTGGCTGTTCCGATCAGCCAATAAAATGCGAGCTCAATCCGATTGGCTGATCCAATCAGCCAATCAGATTGAGCTCGCATTCTATTGGCTGTTCCGATCAGCCAATAGAATGCAAGCTCAATCTGATTGGCTGATTGGACCAGCCAATCGGATTGAACTTGAATCTGATTGGCTGATTCAATCAGCCAATCAGATTTTTCCTACCTTAATTCCGATTAGCTGATAGAATCCTATCAGCCAATTGGAATTAAAGGGACGCCATCTTGGATGACGTCCCTTAAAGGAGCCTTCATTCGTCGGTAGTCCGTCGGTAAAGAAGGATGTTCCGCGTCGGTGGGATGAAGATTGAAGACCCCGCTTGGAAGATGACATCGCCCGGATAGAAGACTTCTTCATCGCCTCTTGGAAGATGACATCGCCCGCATGGAAGACTTCTTCAGCGCCGACTGGAGGATCACTTCATCGGATGGAAGATTTCTTCAGCGCCCCTTGGATGATCACTTCTGCCGCTCCGGATATCCTCTTCGGTTCCATCGCTGCTCGGCTGAGTGAAGACGACTAAAGTTAGGATGATCTTCAGGGGATTAGTGTTAGGTTATTTTAAGGGGGGTTTGGGTTAGATTAGGGGTATGTGGGTGGTGGGTTTTAATGTTGGGGGGGTTGTATTTTTCTTTTACAGGCAAAAGAGCTGAATTCTTTGGGGCATGCCCCCACAAAAGGCCCTTTTAAGGGCTGGTAAGGTAAAAGAGCTTTGAACTTTTTTAATTTAGAATAGGGTAGGGCATTTTTTTTATTTTGGGGGGCTTTGTTATTTTATTAGGGGGCTTAGATTAGGTGTGTAATTAGCTTAAAATTGTTGTAATATTTTTAAAATGTTTGTAACTTATTTTTTTAATTTTTTGTAACTTAGCTTTTTTTTTGTACTTTAGTTAGTTTATGTAATTGTATTTAATTGTAGTTATTTGTAGTTAATTTATTTATTTCATTTAATGATAGTGTAGTGTTAGGTTTAATTGTAACTTAGGTTAGGATTTATTTTACAGGTAAATTTCTCTTTATTTTAGCTAGGTAAGCTATTAAATAGTTAATAACTATTTAATAGCTATTGTACCTAGTTAAAATGAATTGAAAGATGCCTGTAAAATAAAAATAAATCCTAAGATAGTTACAATATAATTATTATTTATATTGTAGCTATATTAGGGTTTATTTTAAAGGTAAGTATTTAGTTTTAAATAGGATTAATTTAGTTCATAATAGAAATATTATTTAGATTTATTTAATTAATATTTAAGTTAGGGGGGTGTTAGGGTTAGTATTAGACTTAGGTTTAGGGGTTAATAATTTTATTACAGTGGCGGTGGTGTAGTGGGGGGCAGGATAGGGGTTAATAAATTTATTATAGGTGGCAACGGTGTAGGGGGGGCAGGATAGGGGTTAATAAATTTAATATAGGTTGCGGCAGGGTCAGGGAGCGGTGGTTTTTACGGGTTAAACTATTTAATTAGTTGCGGCGAGGTGCGGGATCAGCAGGATAGGGGTTAATAACTTTATTATTGAGGGCGACGGTATAGGGGGGGCAGGATAGGGGTTACTAGGTATAATGTAGGTGGCAGTGGTGTCCGGGAGCGGCGGTTTAGGGGTTAATACATTTATAAGAGTTGCGGCGGGGTCTAGGAGCGGCAGTTTAGGGGTTAATACATTTATAAGAGTTGTGGCGGGGGTCTAGTAGCGGCGGTTTAGGGGTTAGTAACTTTATTTAGTTGCGGGAGGCTCCGGGGGCGCCGGTATAGGGGGTAGAACAGTGTAGTTAGTGTGGGTGCTTAGTGACAGGCTAGCAAGAAAGCTGTAAAAAAGTTGAAGAGCAGCGAGATCGGATGAGTGATAACTCTCACAGTCCGCTGCTCATCGCCCCGTACTTGGTGCGCAGATTTTTGACAGCTTTTTTGATAACTTAGGCAAATTTTTGCAGGTCCGCGGCGGCGATGTGAGGCGAGCTTAGGCGGGCGTATTGGGCCAGCGAAGGCAGTAAAAGTAGACACGGTGATAACTACCCCCCATGGCATTTTCTTATTTAGCACATTTTACTATTTACCTGCTCACAAACTTGCTAAGAATCTGTAATAAGGAGGGAATTTTCTAAATAATAATAATGATATATGTATATATACTGTATACAGTATATATATATATATATATATATATATATATATATATATATATATATATATAGTTAGATAACACTTATCTTTAAAGCCAATGGGCGCCATGTACTAAGCTTCGAAGTGACCGTCCGTCTGTATTTCCGCGTCAAAATTGGCTCACGATCTGCTTCTCGTATGTACCAATCTGCGATCTGGTCGAAAAACCACTATTTTCATCAGCGATCGTAATTTTACGCAACTCATCGTTCCGAAGCCTTTTTCCACTTACTACATGTTCGATCGCACGTAAATTTGCTGTAATCGGAAATTATGAATGTTACAACTTATCCGTCCGCTCCAACTTTCACTGTAACTTCGCGTGGTTTGCTTCACGACCATTTAGGTAGCGAATACAATAGAAAAATATAGGGGGTATCAACCTGACGCCAAGTAGAAGTACTTAAGTGAAAGGACTAGACTACTATTGTAGCATTATTGGTTTTTGAATCACTGAATGAAGATGGAGACACTTTTACACATGTTTCTTTTCCGATTAATTCAATTACGAGGAAGAAGGGCTATACAGGCACCAGTTGACAACTTGCAAAGAGAGGTAGAAGAGTCAGAGTCCCTAGAGTTTTCCTTCCACGTATGGGTTTGGAAAGCATTTCTGATCGAGAGATTATCCAGAGATTCCGTTTGGACAGAGAAGCTATTATGGAACTTTACAATGAAATAGCAGAATACCTTGAACCTATGACAGCGCGTTCACAAGCCATACCCGGACTATTAAAACTGTTGGCAGCCTTACACTTTTTTGCCACCGGTTCATTCCAAGCTGTGTCTAGCATTATAATTGGCATCAGCCAGTCTGCTGTTTCGAGGCACCTAACCAAAGTTATTGATGCTTTGATGGTCGTCTTTCCAAGGTACGTGTGCCTTCCAGCGACTCCAGAAGAGTGGCAATCTGTGAAGTCTAATTTTTATAGAATGGCCAGAATGCCCAATGTACTTGGAGCCATCGATTGCACCCATGTTGCAGTCAAACCATCCCGAGAACGTGAGGAAGTTTTCAGGAACAGAAAACAGTACCATTCCCTCAATGTTCAGATGGTGTGTGACCATAACATGAAAATAATCAGTGTCCGTTCAAACTTCCCTGGATCCTGCCATGATTCGTATATCTTGCGTCAGTCTGGGTTATATCAGAAGTTTGAGGAGGGAGAGATGCCTGAAGGATGGCTGTTAGGTAATTATATTTTTGGGATGTTATGTTACAGTATTATTATAATTGTCAAACGTAGTTTATGTCATGCATTGTTCATTGAAACTATCGTCTTTATCATCTTTGAAATGTTAATCCTTTTTAATTTTTTTCATAGGGGACGCTGGTTATTTCAGTAGAGAATGGTTATTCACACCCTATAACAATCCTCGAAGAAGATGTGAGGTGAAATTCAACGAGGCACACAGATCCACCCGAGGAATCATCGAGAGAGCATTTGGATTGTTAAAAATGCGCTTTCGTTGTCTTGACCACTCAGGTGGTGTCATGCAGTATACTCCCGAGAAGGTTGCAAAAATGATTCTTGTATGCTGCATTCTCCATAACATTGCAATAAGAAGAGGAATTGAAATTGATGATGAAGAAGAAATATCATTTGAGAACTTCCCTGAGGTCATCTGTAATGATGCACCAACAAGACAGGCTATTAATGCCAAAAATTATGTCGCAGAGAACTATTTTAAGGATTGATTTCATCAAAAGATTGTAATCACAGGACTTCTATTTTTTGGTCTTTTGAATAAAAAACTAAATTTTCACTTTCTGAATAAAATCATTTTTTTTCATCATATACTTGTGTGATTTTTTATTTGTTTTTATTTTTATAAGTTAAAAAATTATAATAAACAGTCACATTGGATATTGTTTTTTAATAAAACTTTAATTTTTATTTAAAACCAACATATTGCACAATAACTATATAAACCAAATAATCATAAAGATCTATAATTATATGACTGTCCTACATGACAAAAAAAAACTACACTACACTATTGATAACTATATTACACAATAAAATATATACATCAAACTTCATTTACATTTATCATTACTTGAGAATGGCAATAAATAATACAACTTTTTTATAATTGTATCCAAAGAATTCTCACAATTTAGCAAATATACAATAATGTTGCATAGAGACAGTGAATAACGCGATATTGAGGACATTTTGGGATTTGACACACCCATCTAGAAAGTTGCTATGGGACCAGGGAGGATGAAGAGAATTGCACCTTTCACATCTGGGGAAATGATAATTCTAGTGTATGTAATGGATAGATATTTTTTTTCCAAACACTTAGGGGGTGTCCGGGGGGTCATTCAAGATGAAAGGGACAAAACTATTCATGAAATGATACGCAGAATGTATCGTGTATCAAAAATTAAAAGGACCAGGCGTCAATGTTTGAGATGATACAGGGATGTTAAACGTCGAGAACCACTATATTACCAATCTATTAGGAGCCTTTTAAGGACATGTAAGTTTATAAAATTGTTATTCTTTTAAATTATAAATTCTATGCAAAGTTCATCATCAATATGAGAACTGAAATTATAATTAGGTTTCAGTGTACCATAGTGATCACTTTCATGTCCATACTGTTTCTTTTTTTTTTTTTTTTTTTTTGGATTTTAAATATTTTATTGAAATATCATTCGAGGGTACAGAAAGAAGAAAAAAAGGGAAATCAGTTATTATCACATTGGATATACAATAATAGGGGAAAAGAGTTAATTCAGCATCTACGTCTTAGCGGCCAACATAGTGCCTTCGAAAGAGCCATTACACAAAAAAGACAATAAGCATTTATAAGCACAGAACCCTCATTAAAGAAAAAAAAAAAAAAAAGAAAAGAAACAGAAAGAGAACAGTCTTGCCATACCCTAAGACCTCCTAGAGTGATCAATCAGCCAGAACCCAGGATATCAGGGGGGTCTGAGGGAGGGGTGAAAAAAACAAAAGACAACAGCTACAGACTTTATACTTTCCAACTAGATGGGAGTAATCCAAGTTCCAAATGCTGGATAAACCAGTTAGAATCCCTTAATGGGGCAATTAACTGTAGTTGTGCATCTAGAGGGAGAGAAATAATTACTTTCTCCCATTTAACAAAAAATCTTTGAATTAACTTATCACTAAAGTCTCTTAAATTAAATTGTTCCATCGTAATCTGGTTGTGCATTTTATTTATAAACTCCTTGAATTTAGGTTCCCGGGAGCACTTCCAATTCCGGAGAATGACATTACGTCCCACTAAGATTGTTGTATTTATAAGTCTGAAATTCAGAAAAGATTCCTCATACTTTAACAAGAAGAAAATATATTTCGGCTCTAGCGTAAAATTACACGCCTCTATTTTATTCAGCCAAAAACAGACTTTGCTCCAAAACTGCCTTGCTTTGGGGCAACTCCAGAAGCAGTGCATTTCATCTGCTTCCCTGGCATTACATTTAGAGCAAGTAACTTCCTTTTTATACCATTTTGACATTTTATCTGGTGTAATGTATAATAGATTAATTAACTTAAAATGAGATTCTCTCCAATCAATAAGGACTTGTGTTTGATCAACTAATTTGAAACTTTGAAGAATATGTTCTTTAGTAATTTTTAGGAGTTTATCCCATTTCCTCTCTAGCTCCTCTATATATAACAATCCATGATGTTTAATAAGCATATTGTAAGGGATTGAGATAGAAACTTTCCCAGCATGATATAGTCTAATCACATCTTCTAAGTCCCCCAATAGGGGGCTAGAGTCATCTTCTGCACGTAAACTTGCGATCCAGTGCTGTACCTGAAGATACGCAAAGAAAGAAGTTTTTGCTATATTGAAACTAGTTCTTAAGTCTACAAAAGTCTTAATTATTAGCGACTCGTTTACGCAGATGTCTTTTACATTTTGAAGGCCATTCCTGGCCCACGTAGAAAAGACTTTATATGTAATCCCCGGAGGGAAGGCCGGATTTCCTACTAAGGGAAGGAATTTAGATCTGCGAAAATTGATATGCATTTCAGAACAAAGTTTCTGCCATGCCAAAATAATAAACTTAAAAGTATACAAATGTGACACATTGGCTGGTAAACACACAGCTGGGATATGTATCAATGCTTTGAGTGAGAATGGTGCTACTATCTGTGATTCTAATTCCAAAAAAGAAACATGTTCTTTTTCTGTTATCCAGTCTAGTACGAATTTGGTAAGTGCAACATAATTATAAAACTGAAGATTAGGCAGCGCCAAGCCACCGTGTTCTTTTAGGAAAGATAATTTGAACAATGATATCCTGGCTTTCTTCCCATGCCATATAAATCTGGTGAATAACATTTGTACAAATTTTAAATCCTTTTTCTTGATCAAAAGGGGCAGATTCTGTAATAGGTACAGTAATTTTGGGAATAGAATTGTTTTAATTAGCATTACACGAGCAGAGAGAGAAATGGGGAGATTGTGCCAGATTAATAATTTATATTCAAACAAATCTATACATTTCCGAAAGTTTAGGTCGTACCATAATGAAGGGTTATTACTTAATATGATACCTAGATACTTAATTTCTTGTACCTCTTTAAAAGATGTAAGATGTGATTCTTAGGTTTATAAATCCAAAGCAATTCCGATTTCCCCCAATTAATTTTATACCCTGAAATTGAACTAAATTTTTCAATGATCTTTAACAATTGGGGTATAGCTTGTTTAGTATTACTTAGATAAAGCAGGATATCATCTGCAAATAGTGATGTCACAAAATTCTTATCTCCTACCTTGATTCCTGTTAATTCTTTTCGTAGTAATATTGCCAATGGCTCTAAAGATAAGTTAAACAATAGGGGAGAGAGGGGGCAACCCTGACGTGTACCTCGTTGGAGAGTGAAGCTCTCAGATATCTCCCCATTAATAATAATAGCAGATGTTGGAGTCTGATATAGCGAGCCTATAAAATCCAAGAAATTCCCTATAAGGCCAAAACCTTTAAGCGCATTAAACAAATGGTCCCACACTATGCAGTCAAACGCCTTCTCAGCGTCTACTGTGAGCAAGGCTAAATCAATACTGTGGTGCAGCTTTTTTTTAGTTGATCTATTCCAAAAATAATCAATAACAAGCATCGCTTTTCGAAGGTTTTTCACTGAGTTTCTTCCCACCATGAAACCTGCCTGGTCCGGATGTATTAGTGGATCCAGGATATTCTTAAGCCTATTTGAGATAATGGCCGTTAAAAGTTTATAATCTTGGTTTAATAAAGATATAGGCCGATAGGAGGACATTATTTCTGGATTTTTATCCTTTTTTAAGATCAATGCCACATTCGACGCTGAGAAGAACCTCGATCTCAATTGTTTTTTTGATATAATACTCATTGAAAAGGAGCGCTAGTGTAGGCAAAATTTGATCGTGCAAGAGTTTATAAAACACGGATGGGAGAGCATCTGGACCTGGTGTCTTATTGGACTTGGCCTGTTTAATTGCGTCTGAGATCTCGCGTACTGAAATAGGTTCATTCAACCGGCTTAAATCCTGGGAATCTATTTTAGGTAGCTTTATACCTTTCCAAAATTCTTTTTTATTCTCTAAATTAACTACTCCTTCCGAGTAGACCTGTTGAAAATATTTAACAAATTCGCTTCTTATCTCAGAGATATTGGTAATTCTTCTGTCCCCAATCTTAATTGTAGCTATAAAATTCTTCTGTGACCAGCCTTTAGATAGTTTTGCCAAATATTTTGCAGAATTACCGTAATGACCTCTAAATCTAGCTTTTTGCTTTTGGATTTCTAAAGCTAATCCTTGTTTCAAGAACAGATCTCTCTCTACTCGAGCAGCATTATAGTTAGCCCAGGAAATCTGGTTTGGAAAATTTAAATATTTCTTATAGGCATTTTTAACCTGATTTGCTAATTGTTCTTCCCTATTCTTTTTTTTCTTTTTCCATTTACATAGGTACGCTTTGATCTTACCCCTCAAAACCGCTTTAGCTGTTTCCCATATAATTTCTGGTTTATCACTGTATGCAGCATTAATTTGATAAAATTCCTTCCAACTGGCTTGTAACCAGTTTTTAAAATTTGGAGTTATTGGCTAAATATTGAGGGAAAAAAAAACGTGAATTATATGCACCTGGTGAGCGCAGTGCATTAATTTCCAAAATGATAATTGCATGATCGGAAATGACAATCTCACCTATATCTGTTTTAATCTCTAAACCAAACGTTGTTAGATATTAAAAAACAATCTATTCGCGAGAAAGATTTGAATGACTTCGACTCGCAGGTATACTCTTTACTGTCAGGATGTTGCAATCTCCATACATCTTTAAGAGCAAGTTTGTAACTAAAGTTCTGTAAAACCTTTGCTTCCCTATTATGTCTAGACCTTTGCGTGAGGTTTGACCTATCTAAACTGGGGGAGAATGTCATATTAAGATCTCCAGCCAATATAATATTCTTCCCTAGATAAGGGAGTAATTGCAGGCTCAGCTTCTCCCAGAATCCTTTATCCAAGGAGTTTGGACCATATACATTACACAAAACAAAATAGCATTTATTAATCATAATCTCCAGAATCTGAAATCTTCCTTCTGTGTCTAATACCTGAGATACAATCTGGTAGGAGAGTTGTTTATTGAACAATATGGCCACACCTCTTTTCCTTTTCTCATACATTGTTGCGGATACCTCCCCCACCCATTTAGTTTTCAACTTAAGTAATTCATGGGATTTTAGGTGGGTCTCTTGATTAAACGCAATATCGGGTCTATATTTACCCAGTTCCTTAATAATAAGTTTCCTTTTAATTGGGGAAGTTATACCTCCGACATTCCACGAGATTACTCTGAGTTTATCCGCCATTTATATCGTAAAGAAATAAGGAAAACCATCACACTATAACCTTTCTGGTCCATTAAAAACAAAAACCTGTCAAGAAAAACGAAACTTGGAACCAGTGTAGACATATATCCAAACAAAAAAACACTATCTCTCCCCCCCTTCCCTGGGGTCGGCTGATTCTCAAATATAATCCTAACATCACAACAATATAAACCAAACATTTCTTTCTTACTTACAGATTCACTATGGAATTTATACATTTTACAAATATCTAGTACAAAATTCCTGAGCCTCTGTTTGATTGTTTAATGTTATTGAAGAACCTTCTTTTTCAAAAATGATTTTGGCAGGATATATTAATCTTGCATTAAAATTAGCCTTAATCAATCTTGAGCAAAATGGAGACATCTCCCTCCTTTTAGCTAGGGTCTCCGCAGAGAAGTCTTGGAAAATCAATATTTTATGTTGAGCAATCATTAAACCATTATTTTTGCGATAGTGCCTAAGGATATTTATTTTATCCTGGAAATCCAAACATTTTATAAGTACCGGTCTTGGTCTACCAGCACCTTCCTGGTTATTCCTAATTGGGCCGACTCTATGCGCCCTCTCTATCCGCACTGGGAGATCTTCTACATTAAGCCCTAGTATTTGCGGCAGCTTAGAGGAGGCAAAGGACAGCAGGTCCTGGTATTCTAATGTTTCAGGTAGACTGTTTCTTACTGGTATATAATTTTGTTATTCTTTTAAATTATAAATTCTATGCACAGTTCATCATCAATATGAGATCTAAAATTATAATTAGGTTTCAGTGTACCATAGTGATCACTTTCATGTCCATACTGTTTCTTACAGGGCTGAAAGTGCGAAGAATAGTACTACTTAACACAACCTAGTTGGGTCCAAGACCGCATGTTTAATTATTAGACTTTATCAGGGTAATTATATATCTAAAAAAATCTATTTTTCTTCTGTCGATTCTATCTAACTATCAATCTATGTATATCTATCTATCCTATCGATCGATCTATCTTCTGTCCGGACTGTTTTGAGACAGCCACTTGTGTTTCTGACAAATTTGAAGTAGGAGGACAGAACAATCATCTTCTTCCATCTCCCGGTTCCAAAAATAAAGGCCATATAGACCTCAACCGATTGGGGGAGTAACAGGTTGTAGTAAAATGTTAAGAATAGTACTACTTTACACACCACGGGTCACAGACCACATGTCTTATTGTTATACTCTGTCAGGGAAATTATATATATTTCAAATCCATTTATTTATATATCAAATCGATCGAACTATCAAACGTATCGATCAAATGTAGATTGCATCTTTTGATCGATGTAATTCGTATCTATAAAATGTATATTACATATTTTGGTTGATGTCACTCATATCTATAAAATGTATATTGCATCTTTGATTCCATAACATTCGTATCTATCAAATTTATATTGCATCTATTGATCGATGTAATTCGTATCTATCAAATGTATATTGCATCTATTGAGCTATGTACAGTGTATCGATCGTATGTATATTGCATCGATTGAGCTATGTAATCTATGTATCTATCTATCAAATCTACCTATCTCATGGTTCTGCAAGTGGACTGTTTGCGGTTGATTGCGGTGCGTTACACTTGGAGTTTGCTCTGTCACTGTGATGCGGCCGTAACCCTTACACTACCTGATAGATACGACATCATTACTGATGTTTTAAAGCACGTTATTGCAAACAATTTGGGAATGTTAGGTGATTTAGGCCTTTATGGGTTAAAAGCAGACTCTGCATAAACTATGTAATTTTACATGGGAGTTTTTGCCAGGGATCCCCCTCCAGCATGCCACAGTCCAGGTGTTAGTAACCTTGAAAACAACTTTTACATCACTATTGTGGCCAGAAAGAGTCCTTGTAGGTTTTAAAATTCGCCTGCCTATTGAATTCAATGGCGGTTCGCGAACAATACCGGAAGTTCGAGTCCGCCGTTCGCAAACCGAAAATTTTAAGTTTGCGACATCACTACAGATAATGCCCTATACTTAAATTTCCACACCTGGCAGTTGTGATGGACATCTTAGAGCTACCTACAGTCTATTCCTTCTAAATAAATAATCTCCTGCATATTTGGCTCCAGACATCAACACAGATATTTACTATTTTTCTTTTTAACAGTAGTCTTCCTCTTATGGACTAAAGGCTGGGTATTTTTTAGATCTGTCATTATAGATTGGCCACATATCTTTGAGTGTCATATTGAGAGACATAGGATAAAATACAAGAGGAGCAGGATTCTCTTTACTTCCTGTAAACTGAGCCTATAGAGATTCCAGTGTTTAGCTCTCCAGGGGTGGATACACAGAGATATCAAACACAAAAAAAATATGTAAATTTACTGGGCTCATCACCTTGCTTAAAAGGATATAAAACCAATTTTTTTCTCATGATTCAGACAGAGCATACTATTTTAAACAACTTTCTAATTTACTTCTGTTATCAATTTTGTTTTGTTCTCTTGTTCTCTTTGTTGAAAAACAAGGACAAATGCTTAAGAGGCGGCCCATTTCTGGAGCACTATATGGCAGCATTTTGCAAGAATGTTATCCATGTGAAAGGGCACTAGATGGTAGCACTGTTTTCTGTCATGTAGTGCCCCAGATGCCTACCTAGGTATCTCTTTAATACAGAACATCATGGGAATACAGTAAATTTGATAATAGAAGTAAATTGGAATCATTTTTTTAAACTCTATACACAATAGCCGATTTAGCAAAGTCTGGCGGACATGATACGCTGTAGCGTATCATGTCCGCCAGACATCGCTGAATGCGGATAGTGTTATCCAAAATTAATAAAAAAAACCTAAAACAATGGCGACACTGGCTACTCAGGAAGAAGCTGAAATCAGGAAAGGCGATGGAATCCAATATGTTCTTCCCGACCGGCAGTATGTATGAACCTCAAAGAGGAGATAACAATAGTAAAATATGTAAATATATACATATACAGTGTGTATATATATATATATATATATATATATATATATATATATATAGGGTTATACCCAAGGAATGTATTGTATATTTTCCTTTTTTTTTTTTATTCTTTTTATTAGTCAGAAACAGATACAACAGGAACAAACGGAACATTCAGATGCGAGGTCAATGGCAAATGCATGATACATGATAACAAATACATCATAATGATACAAGTTCCTGAAGCACGACATGGAGGGGCGCGCTAACAAAGTTAAACTCGATGATATGTAGTAGGGTCGTGCTCCAGAGAATGTCTCTTTCAACCTTGATGCATCTTAATAAAGTCTCTTTGCAATCACAAGTTGGAGTCCGTCATATCTGCCCTTATTTTAATTTTTTTAACTACAAAACATTTAACAGTACATAACATAACATACTAACAACAAGGCCTTAACTTTACCACGAGGGTTACCCCTTATGGGAGAGAGACAAGGAAAAAGGGGAAAAAGGGAGGGGAGGAAGAGAAAGAAAAAAAAAGGTGCAGATATTAAAAAAGCATAATCTCCGTTGGGAGTGTCGCGCTACTAGCGTGCTCATTGGGAGGATCAGGTTGCACCATCAATGCATTACCGCCCTCACCTAAATTGAGTAAGGGTAATATTTCGGATTGCAAGAACGGTTTTAGGATTTGGTCTTTCAGATCCCTGTGCAGGGTATTTATAAGCGTGACACCATTTTTTCCAAAACGGCCTTAGTCTACGCATCGTATCTAACCGTGCATCATATTGCTCTATATATAGCTGTCTGATCAGCAAATGTTGAAACTGAGCTATTGTTGGAGGTTGTTTGGAGATCCATCTAGATAGGATGCACTTCCTCTCCAGCAACATGCATAATGTTAGTATCTGATGGTGTCGTTTATGTGCGTCACTCCACTTAAAAAGGTAAATTTCCGCTGTTGTGATCTCTATCTCTATATTAAACGTGGTTTTTAACCCAATATTGCATATGGCCCCAAAAGCGTCTAGTAATCGGGCAGGCAAACCAGTAGTGTAGGAAAGAAGGGGGATACACTGCTACATTTAATGCATTGATTGGGGTACCGATCATTCTCATTTTGATATTCTATGAGGCATGATATAATCTTTGTGAAGCAGTCTGACCTGCGCCTCCCCTAAGAGTAATCACTAGTGTAGCCCGTCTTGTAAGATCTAGGCTGTCCGTTAAGTCTTGTACCGTCACCGCCATGGGGAGGTCCGCGACCAGTCTCGTCAGCATATTAGTTTGAATTAGAGTCTCCGTTTGTCTCACTAGGCGGTCGTAGAAGTGCGATAGAGAAAAACTCGCCCACCTGGAATAGTGTCTGCGCTATGGCAAAGGGCGATGGGTCCCAGACACCAGCGTTGGGATGCCTGTAGGGACAGTGCATAGTTGTCGCAATTGAGATATGCATAAAAATCTGATGCTGGATCCGGTATTTAGCCTGTAGCTCCTGAAAAGAGCTACAGGCTAAATACCGTGCAGAGCAGGGGGTCCATGAACATCCCCCAAAACTCTGATACCGAAGGGTTCGTCCATATAAGAAATGGTTCATGCTCGCTTCCTGCTGGGGAAGTCCGCATTCTCCGAGCAATGGGGTATATATTTAGGGGGGAGGACAGGCCACCCCCAAGAACTTGTGATCAAATGCCATGCTCTCAGCGGGTCTCGGTAGTAGTACACTACTGCCAATTGCAGGTGGCAAGGATGATAATTTTGCATACGGAAGGTAGCCGCTTCAAAAGCATACAATCGCTTCCTCCAGAACGCTCGGAAAAGTGACTCATAGTTTAGTTGCCAGTCAGTTACCAGTCTGGCCAGCGCCGGCCCAATTGTAAAGCTTTAGATTTGGAAGACCCAAACCTCCCCCCTGGAATGGGAGGTGTAATTTGTCTGTAGCAATCCGTGACTTGCCACCCCTCCATATGAATCGCGACACTGCATGGGAGAAGATCTTTAAATCCTTTTTTGTGATCAGGAATGGTAACATGAGTAGGGGATACAAGATCTTGGGTAGGATCGTCATTTTAGTCAGACTGATACGACCTGATAAGCCCAAAGGGAGGTTAGCCCAGTTCGTCAGCAGGGAGACCAGCTCCGAGCACTTGGTAGATATATTTAGGTCATACATTTTAGATGGGTCCCGTTGCAATTTAATACCCAGGTAGGTGAGTCCTCCCGACATCTCCACAAACGGATAGGAGTGGTTCACATTCTGGTGTCTCTGTAGCCACAAAACCTCCGACTTAGGCGGTGTTTATTCTGTAGCCCAAGAAGGTGCCTTAGTCCGTGATCGTGCTTAGTATATGGGATATATGCGTGGATGGCGTATCCACAAAGAGCAGCATGTCATCGGCGTATAACACCAAGTGTAGGGGGATCCCTTTTATCGTTATTCCTGGAAAGATTTGCCGCTCCAATGCCAGATTAAAAAGCAACGGCGACAAAGGGCACCCTTGTCTGGTGCCCCTCTGTAACTGAAAATCTGATGAGAAAAGCCCATTCACCCATAATCCGTGCTGCTGGGTGTTGATACATTTTGTTTATGATCTCTAGGAATGGACCCCTGAAGCCGAATTTGTACATGGAATCTAATAGGTGAGGGCCACTCCACCCTGTCGAGAGGCCTTCTCTGCATCCAAGGATAGCAGGAAGGCCTCCGGTATGACCCCATCAGTTCTCTCCTGTCCCTTTACCCAATAGTGCTCTATTACCTGCAGCACCCTGCGGAGATTCACCACCGACGAACGTTTGAACACAAAACCCATTTGATCAGGGTGTATTATGTCTGGTAGATTACTTTTAGTCTGTTCGCTAGGATCTTCATGAACAGCTTGTAATCTGTGTTCAGCAGCGATATTGGCCTGTAAGACCCTGGTAAGGAGAGATCTTCCCTGGCTTGGGAATAAGTGTAATGTGTGCCGCCGTGAAATTATTGGAGGGAGATGCTTCCGTATGTAGGAAAGCATTGTACAAACTGGTCAAAGTTGGGTGCGATCTGAGGTCTGAAGCAACTTATAGAATTCAGCCGGTAGGCCGTCAGGGCACGACGCCTTGCCCGTCGGCAGAGATCTCAGGGTAGATGTCAATTCCTCCACAGTTATGGGGGCATTTAGTGCATCACTCTGCTCTTGAGTTATTTGAGGGAGTTGTATTGATTGCCAGAACTGAGCCTGTATGCCCTCCAGGGCTCTGTCTTGCTTTGTGTATAATTCTGCGTAAAAAATGTGCAAAGCATTGTGCTATGTCAGCCGGCTTAGGTGTCTGTCACGCCTCGTGATCTTATTGCTGCTATGTTGGTCTAGATGTCTGCGGTCTTGTCAAAGACGCTAGCATCTTACCTGCTCTGCTCCCGAACCTGTAATATCTACCCGCTGTCTTTAGTAGCCCAGAAGCTGTTTGTTGCTTCATAAAGGCCTCTAGCTCTGCTTTACCTCGCTATATAGGTCTCCATAGTTTGTTTTTGTCTTAGCTTGTAGGTAGGATTGGTAAGTCAGTCCCAACTGTCTCTGCAGGGTTCTATATCTATATTGTGTGTTATGTTGCAGTTTCGAAACATAAGAGATTATGGCCCCTGCAGACACTGCTTCGCCGTCTCCCAAAAAAGCTGTGTGTCATCTACATGAGCAGCGTTGTCTGTGGCAAAGTCTGTCCAAGTGTGCGCAAGAATCTAGAAAATGCCTCTGAAGTAGATAAATATGTGGGGAAATCTAAGTATGTTCCTATTGGACTGTGGCCCCCAGGGTTCCAAGTGTTAGCTCCACAGGTGCATGGTCGGATAGCAGGATGTTATGTATTTTACACCTGTGAATGTGGGTGATTAAGTTACAGGCCATCCATAAAAAGGTCAATTCTGGATAA
Source organism: Bombina bombina (assembly GCF_027579735.1). Taxonomy (NCBI): domain Eukaryota; kingdom Metazoa; phylum Chordata; class Amphibia; order Anura; family Bombinatoridae; genus Bombina; species Bombina bombina. Next base: position 227,452,539 of record NC_069504.1, on the reverse strand, counting down.
TGTGTGTTTAGCCTTGGACAAGCATGTATAATCTTTTCCCTCAGGGTTCTGCAACCTCCAAATGTCACATACCCCCAGGTCAGCCTCCTGCAATACCAAAGATTTTTGTTTCATACCTAGCTTTGTAGTTTGTTTTGGGATCCCGTAAAGAGTGTGGTTCCAGCCAAAGTCTGTCTAAAGTGTGTGTGGGCGAAATATTAAAATCCCACCCAATATATCAGATTTGAGCCTATATGCGGAGCTAGATGTCGTGTCAGGTCTTTCATAAGCCCATCGCTCTATGATTAGGGGCATAGAGATTGCAAAATACATATCTCTCTGAATTTACCACAGCCTGTACTATCATATATCTACTCGTCCCTATCAAGGTAGGAATTGTCCACCTTGACTGAAACTTTCTTCCCAAATGCAATGGCCAAGCCGCGACTGGGCACTAGTATGCGATAGGAATACTACATGTCCTACCCAATCCCTCTGTAACTTCTGATGCTCTAACGTCTGTTAAGTGGGTCTCTTGTAACAAGGCAATGTCAGTTCCCAATTTCCTAAGATATGTGAGAATTGACTTACGCTTTATAGGGGAGTGAAGACCTCCCACATTCCAGGTCACTATTTTTAGAGACATGTCAAGCTATAAAGAGTATACCAGCAACGAAACGAGGGAGAAAAAAAAAAAAAAGTGGGGGGGGGGAAGAGGGGAAAGGGAAAGAACAAGGACGGGGGTGGGGTACCAGCACAGTAATATAACATATAACAAAGCTGGCGCTCGACATATAAGAAGGCATAGATTCCAATATAAAATACATAGGATGATGTAATACACACATGATGTAGCAATCTGGTTTAAGTACAGCAGTAGTCAACATAATGTGGGTCCCCACCTCAGTAATACCTAATCGGTTCTATACCAGACTCCAGGGGCGAAGTGGGGGACTGCGCCAAGGGTGTCAGGGGCACCAGGCATATGTAAATGACGGGCATTCAAGTTAGGGATTATGTGGTGTTACCGGCAAGTACACTGGGGCAATTGCAATAGCGGCATTTTCCAGTAAAAATTAAGGTAACCACTCTATAAGGTATTTATAAGGTAGAGCGCCAGTAAATGCTTGGCTTTCTGAACTATGGGCCGTCTATATGTAAACCCACCCAATGGTCTGATACAACCCCTAGATGACTATCCCCGCATAGTGCGGTGTTGCATAATTAATCTCATGTAGTTGGAGCTTTAAACCCAGCAATGCCACATGATAGCAGCCTTGAATACCTTTTAAATGCAGACAGCTTGCTAAACCAAATAAATAACAGATAAAACAAGCAAAACATATCAATATCATCGATAAAGTGTAGATCTAATATAAAATACAGTAGAGTGATGTGATGTGCACATGATATCACGAGCCTTAGATTGAATACTGCAGTGTTCAAACAGCATATGAATGCGAAGGTGAATCCCACCCCCAATGATACCTAGTCGTTCCATATCAGCGCCCGGGGGGCGAGGTGGATGACTGTGCCAAGGATGTTGTGGGCACCAGACTACCAGACATGTTTAAATGGGGGGCATACAAACTAGTGGTGATTGTGGAGGTGGCAAGTACACCGGGGCATTTATAGTAGTGATATTTTCCAGCAAAAATTTAAGTAATCACTATGTATAGTATTACAAGGCAGCTCCAGTAAGTGCCTGTGTTCTGAGTCATGGGCCATCTATGTGTAATCCCGCCAAAATGGTCTGTGAGCACTGCAAATGATTAGCCCCGCACATTGAGGAGTTGCATGCTTAAAGGGACACTGTACCCAATTTTTTTTCTTTTGTAATTCAGAAAGAGCATGCAATTTTAAGCAACTTTCTAATTTTACTCCTATTATCATTTTTTTTTTCATTCCTCCTTGCTATCATTATTTGAAAAAGAAGGCATCTAAGCTTTTTTTTGGTTCAGGTACTCTGGACAGCACTTTTTATTGGTGGATGAATTTATCCACCAATCAGCAAGGACAACCCAGGTTGTTCACCAAAAATGGGCCGGCATCTAAACTTACATTCTTGCATTTCAAATAAAGATACCAAGAGAATGAAGACAATTTGATAATAAGAGTAAATTAGAAAGTTGCTTAAAATTTCATGCTCAATCTGAATCATGAAAGAAAAATTTTGGGTACAGTGTCCCTTTAACCATAAGTGGTTGAAGTGTTAACCTGACAGTACTGCATAATGACAACAGTGAGCACCTTCTAAATACAAATAACTTAGCAAACAAAACAAATAACAAATAGAACCAGTAGAACATGTCAATATCATTATTCAACATTACCCAAGAGGCATCATCCAGCCTCTTACCGGAGTCCAGAAGCCCCTCAGGGCAATAGTCCCCTCCTTTCCCAGAGGGAGTGAAGCAAAAAAGAGATTCAGCCATTTCCTAGCCTTTGAGGCCTATAGCGGAGAAAGAGAAATATAAAAAAAAAAGAAAGGGAGAAAACAATCGTCCAGCCTCCCGACCTGGACTCCTCAAGTTGGTGGACGTTGATTTTCAGTGGCCAAGTAGCTTCTCACAGCCTGAGGTGGAGTGAAAGATCTTTACGCCATATTGGGTTTGAAGACGTAACATTGCAGGGAACAGCAGTGCCACCTGCCTTCCCTGTTCATGTAGTTGGGTACATAGTGGGGAAAATTCCTTCCTCTGTCTGGAGACATCCATGGAAAAGTCCTGGAATAGGAGCAATTTTGAACCTTCATACAGAAGTTCTTTGTGAGAGCGGTAGGCCCTTAAGATTTTCAGTTTTTCTTGAAAGTTTAGACACTTGAATATGACCTGTCTATGTCTTGCTCCTGCCTGATCCAAGGCTCTCTCTGGACCCACACGATGGGTCCGCTCCACATCTATCGGTAATCATATCAGGGGTGTAGCCCAGTATCTTCGGAAATTTGAGTGCCGTTAAATTCAAGCAGGTCTTTGCCTTTGATGGACTCTGGGACTCCTACAATACGCAAATTGTTGCGACGACTTCTATTCTCCAAATCATCTATGCGATCTTGGAGTGTTTGGGTTTTCTTTACCAATTGCTTGATTGTAGTTGCTGAGGCGACTTGCCTGTCTTCTACATCAGAGATACGGGTTTCAGCTTGGGTGAGTCGAGAGGAGAACTGCCGCACCTCGCTTGTTAGCGTGTCTACCCCTGATTGCAGAGAGTCCATTTTGGGGAGAAAAAAAGATTTCAATTCTTGTAAAAGAGAAGATTGTGAGTCAGGGTCTAAGACCCCTCCATAATCCAACAAGGTCGAGGTTTCTGGTTGTAAGTCAGCAGAGTGTTTCAGCCTCTTTTCATTGTTTTTTGATCTGTGGGGTCATTATCAGGTTTGATAGCAGGGGACAGCTTATAGAAGTACTTATCTACTTTCATTAGAGTGGGGGGGGGGGTAGGGATATTTGTAGATGCCAACAAGTCAGGTACAGTGTCTGCAGGTTCAAACCTACACCTGCAGTATTGGATTGATTTGTGCAGGCAGACGTCTCTTTAACCTAGACAGTTTATTAGCGGCTGGCTGGGGTGCCGGGGGGCAAATATGCTGACACACCCCGCCAAGAATTAATGTCTAGAAGTTTATTACAGTAGATTGTGCTTAGAACCTCTGCGGTGTGCGTGGGGAGCAGGTATATATAAATGCTTATGAGCTGCTTGTTTTTTGCTTTGGTCCACGTGTGCTTTTTCTACTACAACACAGTTTCTAGCATGGAAGCGCTGCTGCGTGGGTCTAACTGTCCTGGTGCAGACTAAAAAATAAGTGATATCTGCAGTCTCCATGTAGTATTTATAAAGTCCCCAAGCGGTCTATTATACCAGCAGAGTTGCCCACGCAGTCTCACTTAATCCCCTTAACAGTAAAGTGCGTGCAAGCTCCGATGCAGCATGGTTACATTACCCGGTTCCTTGTCTGACTCCCCTCCTCTCCCCGCGTGGTATTAGATGTGGCTTGGTCAATGGCAGCTTGTCACTAGATGTTTCCCCACCACTTTCCAGCGCTCAGTACTTACTGCGATCTGTATAGCAGGATCAGCCTTTATCTCTCCTTTCCCCACCCCCCCGGTCCCCGCCGATGTTACCTGCGTCTGAGGGAACTCCAAGATGGCGCTGGCTGGTAATGGCGTCTAACAGTTTGTGGCCTCCAGTTGCCGGAGCGGGTGGAATATGCTCTGCGCACAATTTTAGACAGCTGGCACTCTGCCTCACCTGTAAGCCCAGCAAGTCTGGCGTGCGAGGGCCCGGCAGCAAAATGCCCGATTTTGACTCAATTATGTTCCCGACCAGCGGAGCTCTGTGTGGGAGTCGACTGCTCCTTGCTTGGCCCGCCCACCGGAAGTCTATCGTATTGTATATTTTCTTATAAAGACTTATTAAAGCTAATGAGCTTTTAAATGCAATGATATATATATAAACCAATTCATGATATACATTTGATTAGAGAACCAAGTGATTTGAAACCAAATCTTTTTTACTTCTCATGTAGTTAAAGTTTCTGCATATGTCAGTCTGAATTACATAACGTAGGCAAATATCTTCATAAAATAGAAGAAATATAATTTTTTTTCAGGAGTCTGCTTGAAGTTTAATTAAAGCTTCATAGAACTATGTCGTATATCTGTCAAGTTTTGGTACTTAGGAATTTTTGCATTGCTTAATTATTCTAATTACCATTTTTGATGCTATGGGTCAGTTCAGAGTCTCAAGGGCACAAATGTCATTTGAGATATGAATCTTTCAGCAAAAGAATAAAAAATCATATATGTGTCTATAAATCTATTTTATACAGTCATAAAAAGCTACAATTTTAGGTTTTTCTTGCTTAGTGAATTTAAAGTATTTTATACTCTTTAATAGTATAATAAGTTTACTAAGATTTTAGTATCTATTTAGATTATTCAGCTATGCCTTGTGTTATATGATATGTACAGTATCTATGTTTTTAAATAATTAAAAAGCATTTAAAACCTGTAATTTGTTAGAAAAATGTGCATTGATAAGTCTTTTGAGTGTTGATTATCATACACCTTTAATTGTAGCCAGTATAAACTCCTGCACTCCTGCACATTTAAATCCATCACTATACTATCTATCTATTGGGTTCTTGTAAAGCGCAGCTATTCACCCGTAAGGGGTCTCAAGGGCGCTGAGGGTTGCAGTTCAGTCGAAGAGCCAGGTCTTGAGGTCCTTTCTGAACTTTAGTTAGGGCGGTAGCTTGTCTAAGGTGCAGCGGGAGGGTGTTCCAAGTCTTGGCAGCCAGGTGAGAGAAGGATCTGCCTCCCGCTGGGGTTTTCCTGATGCAGGGGGATGACAGCGAGGGCTTGGTCGGCCGATCGAAGTTGTCTGGCAGGGGTGTAGAAGGTAACGCGGTGGTTCAAGTATTCGGGACCGATGTTGTGGAGGGCCTTGAATGCGTGGGTGAGAAGCTTGAAGGTTATTCTTTTGTTGATGGGGAGCCAGTGCAGGTCCCGCAGGTATTTGGGTGATGTGGCAGTACCTTGAATAGGAATGTCCGGATTCAGAACTCCAAAGAAAGCACTTGAACCTCTCACAAGGGGAATGGGAATGCTATAGTTTTCAGAGTTAAATTACAGGGAAAACAGGCAAAATAAATAATGAAAGTGCATTGCAAAACTTTTTTAAGATTTAAAATGAAACATTTTGGACTAGATTACAAGTGGAGCGCAATCAACAGTGCAATGTGCGTTATTTATTGTGCGACCTAGCAACAATAATGATGCAAAATCTGGTATTGCAAGTGGATGGTTAAATATTTTAACCAAAGAATCTTAATGTGGCTGAAACTTTTCTAGTGAAACCCTATACTTTTAATGGATATGCAAGGGGACATAACTTGCTTGATCACTGCGCTGGTATTATAAGTAGTGAGTTAACTATTCTTCTCAAGTGCAATCCAAAATACAGTTGTAATATTTGGAGGCTTTTAAGACCTAAAGTAAATTGTTGTTATTAATAGTATATTACAGAAATACATACAGAACTACTTGCGCACTATCGGCTTAGTGTACCCTCAGCTTAGCACACCACTGGTTTAATGGTAGAGCACTATCCAACTTGAATTCCACTGTGCATATAAGTCTATTCTGTGAAGGGCTCGCCCTTCAATGTCACTTAAAGGGACACTGAACCCAAACTTTTTATTTTGGGATTCAGATAGAGCATGACATTTTAAGCAACTTTCTAATTTACTCCTATTATCAAATTTTCTTAATTTTCATTCTTATCTTTATTTGAAATGCAACAATGTAAGTTTAGATGCCAGCCCATTTTTGGTGAACATTCTGGGTTGTTCATTGCTGATTGGTGATAAATTAATCCACCAATAAAAATTGCTGTCCAGAGTCCTAAGCCAAAAATAGCTTAGATGCCTTCTTTTTCAAATAAAGATAGCAAAAGAAAGAAGAAAAATTGATAATAGGAGTAAATTAGAAAGTTGCTCTATCTGAATCCCAAAAGAAAAAAAATTGGTTCATTGTCCCTTTAAGCGATAAAAAAATAATAATTCACATCACAACTAAACAGTGCTAGCTAGCTAAAAATGTAAGTCTGTCAAAAGAACTGAAATAAGGTGGAAATCTGCAGACACTTAGATACAAGGTAATCACAGAGGTAAAAAGTATATTAATATAATCATGTTGGTTATCCAAAACTGGGGAATGGGTAATAAAGGGATTTTATATCTTTTTAAACAAAAAAAATCTGGAGTAGACTGTCCCTTTAAACTAAATATTCTCTCCTTATGTGCCACCCCTGTTTAATGTCACTTTGTTCCCATGATCCCCACTGTTCCTTGTTAGAGAAACTCTGAAATGATTTAACTGTTTTAGAAAAATAATTTCTATATAATGTATAGTAATTACATTCACTGTCTTAAAATAATTCTACATATAATATATAGTACACTGAATTATTCTATTCTTCTGAAATCTTCTCCAGACCACAATCTGAAATCTTAGCTTATACTGTTTAGCTAGATATAATTTTAGGGATATATTCCCTAAGATTCTTTCTCAACACCATCAATCTTAAAAGATGCTTGAGTGGTACAGGTGTGATGTTTGCATAGAAAACGTACCTGCAAAGATAGCTCATCTTGTGCCCAAACAGGAAGGAAAATAGACAAACCATATTATAATTCATATTTATTTAAATCTTAAAAAGGCTATTGTAAAGTAAAAATGTATCACACTAGATAGTCACCTGAGTTCCAGCACCCAAGTTGGTGTTTCATCATTGATAATTATTATACACATTAGTCATTTGTTTCCGTCAGTTTTAATTTAAATAAAATATTATTTTTAAGAAAAGGCTAATAGTTACATTATGCTAAAGTGTTTTAAGCAAAGGAAATAACAAATTACTTAAATAAGTTTAAAAAACCTCTATGCTTAGATTGTGCGTCAACAAATAATGAAGATTTCCATAAACATGTTTTTTGGTAAGTAAATGGACTGGTTAGATTATTGCATGTATTTCTGTTTTAACCATTGAAATAATGTGCGTCAGAATTTTGCATGTAGAGTAAAATTGTTTTCCTGGGTGCCATTTTGGTTTATCCAAAACCGGTTCATCTATCCAATCTCTTGTGGCCTGTTGCTATAAACATTTGGTTAAAAATGATTGGATAAGGAATTACAGCTGCAGCTGTCTGCAATCACAATATGTAGGTATCCAGCCATTGATGGAAAAAAAAGAAGCAAAGCCTAGATTAAATGATTGCCGGTCCACCCCACAAAATTTACACTTTCACCAGCTGCCACTAAAAAATGAATTTGCCATACAGATTTACTTGTGCAATATTTCTAGCCATTCTTCACAGTATTGTAGACATAATATTGCCACCTAACAAAGATTTGTTTACAGCTGCATAGTATAAAAAAATGTATGTTTCTTTGGAGGAGAACAGCAAAACTTATTTTCTATTTCCACAGATGTTAAATACCTTTGATCTGCTTACGTCTAATTGTGAAAGAGATCAAAAGGAATTGTAAAAATGCTTTTGGGCAACAAACATAAGTTGCTGCTGTCACAAGATGAAAAGAGGGGGATTAGAATCTATATTAAACATTTTTTATTGAAATTGATAGTGACACATAGATTAATCAAAATGGTAAACATTTTTAATAATTCCAAACAAGTGTAAATATATATGATAAAAAATGCAAACCATATAATATTAATGTGTCTGACTTTTTTTTAGTGCACCCTATACGTTTAAGAGGCAGCACAGCTGAAAAATGTTGTGCTTTTGGACCATTTTCACTTGATAGTTTGCATAAAAAAACACATGGAAATTATATGGAAATAAATTATTTCAGTTATATTTATACTTTTAAAATGAGTTTATAACAAGGGACAAAGGGACATGAAACTCATTTTTCTGTCATGATTTGGAAAGAGCATGTAATTGTAAACAACTTTCCAATTTACTTATTTTATCTAATGTGCTTTATTTTCTTGATATCCCTTGTTTAAAAGCATATCTAAATAGGCTGCTCACACAAACACACATACACACTTACAAACACAGATATACTCTCACACACACATATATGCACTCTTATTTCAGTTCTTTTGACAGACTAGCATTTTAGCCAATCAGTGCTGACTCCAAGTGCTTGAGCACAATGTTATTTATATGACACAAATTAACTAACACCCTCTAATGCTGAAAAACTGTCAAAATGCATTCAGATAAGAGGCGGCTTTCAAGGTCTAAGAATTAGCATATGAACCTCCTAGGTTTAGCTTTCAACTAAGATAAAAGTAAATTAAACTTTCATTGTTTAGGCAGAGCATGTGATTTTTAACAAGTTTCCAATTTACTTCTATTGTCAAATATCGGTCTCCTTTTTTAAAGAGTAAAGCTAGGTAGGCTGACGGGAGCTTAGGAGTGTTCATGTGTCTTTAGAAGTCTTAAAGTGAAGGTAAAACTTTGGGTGAATGAAAGCCCGTTTTTTAAAAATACTATTAAAAACAGGGGCACTTTCATTCATCAAAGTTTACAAAGAAGCCATTTTGTTAAAAAAAATACCTTTTTTTTCTTTTCACAGCTAGAGCAGCTTCCCCCACCTAGAGATCCTCTATCACACGTCAGCAATGACTAATCCTGCTTCCTCCAATCACAGCATGGCCTCAGGCAATGACTACCCTGGGGGGAAAGCTGTGATTGGAGGAAGCAGAATTAGTCACTGCTGATGTGTGAATAGAGGATCTCTAGGTGGGGGGAAGCTGCTCTAGCTGTGAAAACAAAAAAAAGGTAATTTTTTTAACAAAATGGCTGGTTTGTAAACTTTGATGAATGTAAGTGCCCCTGTTTCTAATAGTATTTTTAAAAAACGGGCTTTCAATTACCAAAGTTTACCTTCACTTTAAGCAACAGTGTTTGCTACTATGTATGACATTGTTACAAACACTGCTGCCTGATGACTAAGGAAACATGCATGTTCCTGAGCACACCTAGGATTATTCCTTAAAGTGTCTTTGACATTCTATGGGAACAATGTTTTTCTACTATGTAAAACATTTCTATAAACAGGTGCCAAATGGCTAAACATGCACTCTCCTTAGCTCACCTAGGATTACTGTAACAAAGGATACAAATAGATCTAAGCAAAATGAATAATAAAAGCAAATTAAAATACGTTACTTGAAATATCATGCTCTATCTAATCCATTTAAGTTTCATTTTTACTTTACTCTCCCTTTAACAAAGGGGTACCAAGATATCCAAGCAAAATTGATACTAGAAGTAAATTGGAAAGTTGATTAGCAGAAATAGCAAGGTTCTTATGCCACTTTACAGATCATTAGTTAGGCCAAATCTGGAGACCATGGCCCCTAGTTATCAAGCCGTCAACCTCAAATACGCTGGAATTCCGCAGCGTATTTGTGGCGAGGCTGATTCGCCTTAGTTATCAAGCACTGCTGCCCGGCAAAAGTAGAATTTTGGTGACTTAAGCTTCGATCTGCCAGACTCAGTCCAACACAGATCGATTCTTACGTCACTCCAGATGCTCCGCACACAAGTTCGCACAATCTGACTACTTTTGCTAGTTATCAAATGACTAGCAGGTACGCTCGGCACTTTTCCGGCCCAACGTACCTGGTTTTCAATCCGCCGCCCTGGAGGCAGCGGATCCCATAGGAATCAATGGGAGTCTGACCATAGCGAAAGTTCATGTTCGCTGCTGCCCGACATCCCATTGATTCCTATGGGAGATGTCTGCACCTAACAACCTAACATGTACCCTGAGTCTAAACACCCCTAATCTGTCCCCCCCCTACACCGCTGCAACTAAATATAAATGTATTACCCCCTAAACCGCCGCTCCCAGAGCCCACCGCCACTCTAATAAACTGATTAACCCCTAAACCACCGCTCCCGACCCCACCGCAACTATAATAAATGTATTAACCCCTAAACCGCCGCTCCCGGAGCCCACCGCCACCTACATTATACCTAGTAACCCCTATCCTGCCCCCCCTATACCGCCACCACCTATAATACATTTATTAACCCCTATCCTGCCAATCCCGGACCCCGCCGCAACTAAATAAATTGTTTAAACCCCTAAACTGCCGCTCCGGGACCCCGCCGCCACCTATATTAAAACTTATTAACCCCTAATCTGCCCCCCTACACCGTCGCCACCTATAATAAATTTATTAACCCCTATCCTGCCCCCCCCCTACAACCGTCGCCACTATAAAAAAAAGTTATTAACCCCTAAACCTAAGTCTAACCCTAACCCTAACACCCCCTAACTTAAATATTAATTAAATACATCTAAATAAATATTATTCTTATTAACTAAATTAATCCTATTTAAAACTAAATACTTACCTATAAAATAAACCTAATATAGCTACAATATAACTAATAATTATATTGTAGCTATTTTAGGATTTATTTTTATTTTACAGGGCAAATTTAAATTTATTTTAACTAGGTAAAATAGCTTTTAAATAGTTATTAACTATTTAATAGCTACCTAGTTAAAATAAAGATAAATTTACCTGTAAAATAAATCCTAACCTAAGTTACAATTACACCTAACACTACACTATCATTAAAAAATAAACCCTAAGATAGCTACAATGTAATTAATAATTACATTGTAGCTATTTTAGGATTATATTTATTTTACAGGTAACTTTGTAATTTATTTTAGCTAGTTAGAATAGTTATTAAATAGTTATTAACTATTTAATAACTACCTAGCTAAAAGAAATACAAAATTACCTGTGAAATAAATCCTAACCTTAAGTTACAATTAAACTAACACTACACTATCATTAAATTAATTAAATAAATTAGCTACAAATAACTACAATTAAATACAATTAAATAAACTAACTAAAGTACAAAAAATAAAAAAAAATAAGTTACAAACATTTAAAAAATATTACAACAATTTTTTACACCTAATCTAAGCCCACTAATAAAATAACAAAGCCCCCCAAAATAAAAAAATGCCCTACCCTATTCTACATTAAAAAGTTAACAATTCTATTACCTTACCAGCCCTTAAAAGGGCCTTTTGCGGGGCATGTCCCAAAGAAATCAGCTCTTTTGCCTGTAAAAAAAAATACAACCCCCCCCCAACATTAAAACCCACCACCCACACACACCTACTCTAACCCAAACCCCCCTTAAATAAACCTAACACTACCCCCCTAAAGATCATCCTACCTTTAGCCGTCTTCAGCCAGCCGACCACCGATGGAACAGAAGAGGGACATCCGCAGCTGCCGAAGTCATCATCCAAGGGGCACTGAAGAAGTCTTCCATCCGATTGAAGTCATCATCCAAGGGGCAACTGAAAGGTCTACCATCCGATTGAAGTCTTCATCCAGGCGGCGTCTTCAATCTTCATCCATCCAGAGCGGAGCGGAGCCATCTTCAGATGAGCCGATGCGTCACTTAAAGGAACCGTCATTCGTCGGGAAGTCATCGATGGAAGAAGATGGCTCCGCGTCGGCTTGTCTGAAGATGCTCCGTTCCGCTCCGGATGGATGAAGATTGAAGACGCCGCCTGGATGAAGACTTCAATTGGATGGAAGACCTCTTCAGCGCCCCTTGGATGATGACTTTGGCCGCTGTGGATGTCCTCTTCTGTTCCATCAGTGGTCGGCTAGCTGAAGATGGCTAAAGGTAGGATGATCTTCATGGGGGTAGTGTTAGGTTTATTTAAGGGGGTTTGGGTTGGAGTAGGGGTGTGTGGGTGGTGGGTTTTAATGTTGGGGGGGGTTGTAATTTTTTTTTACAGGCAAAAGAGCCGATTTCTTTGGGCATTCCCGCAAAAGGCCATTTTAAGGGCTGGTAAGGTAATAGAGCTGGTAACTTTTTAATGTAGAATAGGGTAGGGCATTTTTTTTTATTTGGGGGACTTTGTTATTTTATTAGGGGGCTTAGATTAGGTGTAAGTAGCTTAAAATTGTTGTAATTTTTTTGAAATGTTTGTAACTTTTTATTCTTATTTTTTGTAACTTAGTTTTTTTATTTTTTGTACTTTAGTTAGTTTATTTTAATTGTATTTAATTGTAGGTATTTGTAGTTAATTAATTTATTTATTTAATGATAGTGTAGTGTTAGGTTAATTGTAACTTAGGTTAGGATTTATTTTACAGGTAATTTTGTATTTCTTTTAGCTAGGTAGATATTAAATAGTTAATAACTATTTAATAACTATTCTAACTAGCTAAAAATAATACAAATTTACCTGTAAAATAAATATAAATCCTAAAATAGCTACAATGTAATTATTAGTTACATTGTAGCTATCTTAGGGTTTATTTTACAGGTAAGTATTTAGTTTTAAATAGGAATAATTTATTTAATGATAGTGTAGTGGTTAGGTGTAATTGTAACTTAGGTTAGTTTTTATTTTACAGGTAAATTTCTCTTTATTTTAGCTAGGTAGCTATTAAATAGTTAATAACTATTTAATAGCTATTGTACCTAGTTAAAATAAATTGAAATTTGCCTGTAAAATAAAAATAAATCCTAAGATAGATACAATATAATTCTTATTTATATTGTAGCTATATTAGGGTTTATTTTAAATGTAAGTATTTGGTTTTAAATAGGATTAATTTAGTTAATAAGAGTTTATAATATTTAGATGTATTTAATTAATATTTAAGTTAGGTGGGAGTTAGGGTTAGACTTAGGTTTAGGGGTTAACATATTTATTATAGTTGCGGCGGTGTAGGGGGGCAGGATAGGGGTTAATAAATGTATTATAGGTTGCGGCGGCGGTGTAGGGGGGGCAGGATAGGGGTTAATAAATTTATTATAGGTGGCGATGGTGTAGGGGGGGCAGATTAGGGGTTAATAAGTTTAATATAGGTGGCAGCGGGGTCCGGGAGTGGCGGTTTAGGGGTTAAACAATTTATTTAGTTGCGTCAGGGTCCGGGATCGGCAGATAGGGGTTAATAAATTTATTATAGGTGGCGGGGGTATAGGGGTGGGCAGGATAGGGGTTACTAGGTATAATGTAGGTGGCGGTGGGCTATGGGAGCGGCGGTTTAGGGGTTAATACATTAACTATAGTTGCGACGGGGTCTAGGAGCGGCGGTTTAGGGGTTAATAACTTTATTTAGTTGTGGGGGCTCCGGGGGTGCCGGTTTAGGGGGTAGAACAGTGTAGTTTAGTGTGAGTGCTTAGTGACAGGGGTATCAATAAAGCTGGGAAAAAGCCGAAGAGCAGCGAGATCAGATGAGTGATAACTATCACAGTCCGCTGATCATCGCCCCGTACTTGGTGCGCAACTTTTTGACAGCTTTATTGATAACTTTGGCGAGATTATTCAGGTCCACGGTGGCGATAGTAGGCGAGCTTAGGTGGGCGTATTGGGCCGGCGAAGGCAGGTAAGTAGACACGTTGATAACTAGGCCTCCATATCTTCAGAAATATATAAATAAACTAGAAGCTGTCCAAAAGAGGGCTACTAAAATGGTACATGGTTTAAAATATAAAACGTACAAAGAAAGACTCTATGATCTAAATATGTATAGTTTTAGAGGATAGAAGGGAAAGAGGTGACATGATAGAAACCTTCAAATATATGAAGAGACTAAAAAAAGTAGAAGCTGAAAGCATTTTCCACAACAACAAAAAAAAAAATCAAAAAGAAGGGGTCAAAATGTCAAAAAGGTTAGAGGGTAGCCGATTCAGGAGAAATCTGAGGAAGCATTTTTTAACAGAAAGGGTGGTGGATTCATAAGGGCCAATTTATCAAGGGCCAAATGGCCCCTGATGCCCCTGTTTCCACGCGAGCCTTCAGGCTCTCCGAAAACAGCAGTTATGAAGCAGCAGTCTTAAGACTGCAGCTCCTTAACTCGTCCGTCACCTCTGAGACAGCGGACAGCAATCAGACCGATTGAATACGATTGGGTTGATTGACACCCCCTGCTAGTGGCCGATTGGCCGTGAATCTGCAGGGGGTGGCATTGCAGAAGCAGTTCACCAGCAATAGTATGCTGTCGGCATTCAGCGATGTACACCAGACATTGGTAAATCGGCCCCATGGAATAAACTTCCATTTGAGGTGGTAAACACAAAGGGGCTGAATTATCAAGCTCTGAATAGAGCTTGATGCCCCTGTTTCCGTGCGAGCCTTCAGGCTCGCCGGAAACAGTAGTTATGCCTCTGAGGCTGCCTCTCAGGCTGCAGTATTCAATCTGCACGATCCTATACGATCGGGCTGATTAACACCCCCTGCTAGGGGCCGATTGGCTGCGAATCTGCAGGAGACGGCATTGCACAAGTAGTTCACCAGAACTGCTTGTGCAATGATAAATGCTGACAGCGTATCATGTCTTTCCGCACTTTAGTAAATCAGCCCCAAAGACTGCAAAGGAATTCAAAAATGCCTGGGACATGCATAAGGCTATCCTAAGAAAAAAATAACATGTAATATGCGTAGACTTGATTGGCCTTTTTTATTCTTATCTACCGTCAAATTCTGTTTCTATGTAAAATAACATGCTATATCCTATTCATTTAAAGGAACATGAAACACAAACATTTTATTTCATGAATTAGATAGAACATAGATTTTTAAACAACTTTAAGATTTACTTCTGTAATCAATTGTTCTTCATTCTCTTAGTATCCTTTATTGAAGGAGCAACAATGCACTACTGGGAGCTAGCCGATTCCCTAGAACAAAAGTATATTTTTGCAATACTTAACTAGAATAACTACTCCCTCGTACACTTTATATTGTGCAATTTACTAAGTGCTTATTCTTATCAAGATCCAGACTTCATAACTGACATTACAAAGAGGTCAGCATTTATGTATTTATAATCTTCTGAGCTATTTTTATGCAGCCCTACTTATAATATGCTTACTTATCCATAGACAACCTTCTAGTAACTTTTAGTATTCAATAGGGGGTTGTCAGCTAATTAAATTTTTAGACTGTCTTTAAAAATCTTTACTATATATAAAGGGGGAAAAAATAATTTCTTTATTTGTTTTACATGGAGGTCTAGGATTGACCTTAGCTTTTAAAAAAAAAGTCAAAAAAGGGTTGTTAATATATATATTTGTTTATAGAAATATCTTACCTACCTAATATATAGAGAGTTTAAACTTGAGATTTTGGTGTCTTTTCTTTATGCCTAAATACTAGCTAGTTTTCTTGTTTGCTTATGTATTGCACTTTTTATGTAATGTTTTGACTACAATCTTCAATAATAATAATAAACAATAATAATAATAACATTATTGAAATGTTTTGCAATCAGAGATTTAGATGCAGGGTCCTCAATGACCCTAACATGTTCAATCTATGTTGGTGCTTATTTAGTTCTACCTGTGTGTTTTATTTTTTCCCTCCCAAACATATCAGTAACTACATTACATGAGTATTTTTTACAATTAATAAAATAATGAAATATCTGATGTACTCTTTGTCCAAGGCTTTGAAATTTAAAAATATTTCCTTGGATAATATGTAGGCAAGTTTCACATTTGGAAGCACATCTGAAATAACCTTTTATTTGTGATAATCAACTGCTAGTTTTTTTTATCTTGGGTAACATCGATGGTGGCAGAAAATTTCTGTGTTTTGGCTTTTCTGGAAATTAATTTACAATCTCTCTGCACTATATTGAAATAAGAACTAATAGGCACATTTTTAAAATGGTCCGTAATCTACATAAAAGCTGCAAAATGCATTATGTGCACTAAAGCCAATAAATCCTTAACCTTGGTTTGAGCAATATTAATATTTAGTGTGACATCATCAGACATCACTAATGACATCATTGTTAGATGATATTTTGCACCAACAAATACATTAATGGGACATTGATTCATGTTTCAGAGAGAGCATTGCCATCTTAAACAAATTTCCATTTTACTTCTATTATATAAATAGTTTTACTCTCTTAGTATCCTTCATTAAAAAGCATACTTAGGTAGGCACAGAAGCTGCTTATAGGTGGCAGCACATATATGTCTCATCCTATTGGCTCACCCATGTGCATTGCTGTTTCTTCAACAGTGGATACCAAGCGAATGAAGCAAATTAGATAATAGAAGTAGAATGGAAAATTGTTTAAAATGTTATGCTCTTACTGAATCATCAATGAAAAATCTTGGGTTTCATATCCTTTAAAGGGACAGTTTACTGTAAAATTAATTTTCTCCCCCTTTAGGGCTCCATGTACTAAAGGCGGGCGGACAGCTTCTCAAACTTGCGAAGCTGTCTGCCTGCTTTTTGCTACATACGGTCAGGGGATCTGTTCATCCGCTGGCCTTTTATGTATCATTACACACTCATCGCAGAGTGTAATTGCCCGCCCTTCATTCACCACAGCCAATCGCGCGACTGAAGGAGCTGTCAATCACCGAGAGGCGACTGAGCTCTTTAGTGATTTTTCCCTCACCACCTCAGAGGTGGCGTAGGATTGTAAGAAGCAGCGGTCTCGCAAGGGCTCCGGAGCAGCTCTCGCTGCTTCGTACATGGAGCCCTAATGTGTTTCCAATTATTCATTTTACATGTTGGGTGTATTAAATTGTTTACAAATAGCTTATTTTCTTCTGTTCTGGCATTTAAAAATAGGCTGCTTTTGCCTCTTAAACCACTTTCAAATATATTTCTTTTATCTAGTTTGTTGTGTTCTCTTTGTATCCTTTGGTTGAAAAGTATACCTAGGTAGACTCAAAAGCGCTGATTGATGGCTGCACAAAAATGTATCTTGCTATTGGCTTTCAGCTACTCCCAGTAGGTTCATTACTGCTCCTTCATGCAAAGGATACCAAAAGAAAGGACAAAATAGATCATAGAAGAAATTAGAAAGTTATTTAAAATGGCATTATCTATCTGAATCATGAAATAAAAAAAATGGGGTTTCATGTCCTTTAAGTATTGGCTATCTCAAAGCTATGTAAACATAGTCAAGAGTATGCACATCCAGAGTGAAGCAGAAAAGATAAGCCATAAAATGTAATTTTTCGATTGTTTCTAAGGGGTGATTCTAAATAATTTGCTGGATTAGAATGGTTTTCCAGTCCTCATGAAATTCTACAAAAAAGAGGGCCTGTCCCTGTGAGTGACGAGCTGTTTCCCATAGAAATAATGAGTGCTCTCTGATATGTAAAACCGTTCGCATTGGAGAACGAAGTGCACAGGGAATAATGCGGCGTATGTTTAGAACTGTTATGCTATGCCTAATACAAATAAAAATACACTGTTTTTCAGTGCACTGTCCATTTAAATTGCTGTTAATTTTATATGCATATGGTTTGTTTTTCAGAGTAACTGGTGTTTTGAGTATTTTGATAAAAGCTTCGCACCTTTTAATTTGCAAGAAAAAAACAGTTAGACCCTGTAAGGCGAAAATGTTTACCGAATTACAATGGGATTTGAGGAGGCACTTTCATAACGCCCGTGGCACCCCATCTTCAGCCCGTTTTAGGAATAAACAACAATTACACTTTGATTTTGTACTCATAACTACGAATTTCTATGTTTTTTACTCATCCAGGTGTACTTAAAGAAACAGGAAACCCAAATGTTTTCTTTCATGATTCAGATAAAGCATACAGCTTAAAACAACTTTCCAATTTACTTCGAATATCTTATTTGCTTCTACAAATAGCACCCAGGGCTGAGCCTACCTTGCTATGCTTTTCAACAAAGGATATGTAAAGAAGCAAATTAGATAATAGAAAAAAATTGGGGAAAGTTTCTAAAATTGTATTGCTCTATCTGAATCATGAAAGAAAAACTATGGGTTTCCTATCCCTTTAAATTAAAGGAGACAGTCTACTTGAAAATTGTTATTGTTTAAAAAGGTAGATAATCCCTTTACTACTATTGTCTAGTTTTGCATATACCAACACGTGTGTATTAATATACGTTTTACCTCTATGATCTGAACTGCCTCCCTTATCTCAGTTCTTTGACAGACTTACATTTTAGCAATCAGTGCTGACTCATAAATAACACACATGAACTAACACTGTCTAACTGCGGAAAACTGTCAAAATGCATTGAGATAAGAGGCAGCTTTCAACGGCTTAGAAATCAGTTTATGAGCCTACTTAGGTTTAGCTTTTAACAAATAATATAACAAAAGAACAAAGCAAATTTGATGCTAAAAATACATCAGAAAGTTTTTTTTAAAATTGTATGCCCTATCAAAATCATAAAAGTTTTCATTTTGAATTGACTGTCCCTTTCAGATTTATGCTGTGCATATTTAATGACAATTTATTCCTGTGTAATTTTAAAAAAACATAATAAACTGCTTTTGAACGAATATGATCTGATCTCTGGTTAATTTTATAGAGCGCTGATTGCAACCTCGAGCTGCGGTAGCATTAGCCAGCCACTGTTATGGCTGGTTAATTATCACGCGCTTCCCGCAAACGAGTAAATTGCAAGTTTGCACGAGCGATAATTTTGCGCTTCCACTTCCAATCTAGACCCTAAATAACCCATAAATAAATGCTAGATAGAATGATACATTCAAGGAAATGATTAGTCTGAGAATAAACATGTAGATTTTTTTTTCAAGGTTTAATTAGTTGTTCAAATATGAACAAAATAAGCACAGCGTTTTAATGTCTATAAAACAATGGGAGCTGCACTGTTGTAACTTGTTACTCTCACTGCTGTGACCAAGTTAGGGACAGTTTATAAATAGGTCACTAGAGTGTGCAGCCAATGGTTGTGTGTGTATAGTAACAGTGGAAAAAAGGCACTGGAAAAAACAGGAAAAAGGGGACCAAAATAAGTAATTAAAGTATATTGCAGATTTTTTATATATATATATAAGATTTAATATTTTATATTAACATCTCAAAGTATTTAATGTACCTTTTAAGTGATACTGTGGAAAAATAAATACTAATAATATTAGTTAGTGTTTGCATATTTCAACCTGCTTGACTATAGAAGTGTTTACAATATTACATAAATAATATGTCCTTTTACAGTTTTACTACCTGTTCTTAAATAAAACTATCTTTGCTTCACCAAATCCAGTCTGTGTATAAAGGATATCTTAAGTAAGTTCCTTGAAAGCAAATACACTAGTGGAGAGTGAATTGATCTATATGAAGTAGAAAAGCTGTTGTACTACTCACTCACTTCCAACCCAGATGCTGATCATTCAGGGGTGTTTTGCCACTCCCCACCTCAACTGGCCAAGTCCAATCCTAGGCCTGTCATTGCGGATCATGTCCCGACGGACCTCGCTAAATGCGGAGAGCAATACGCTCTCCGCATTCAGCATTGCACCAGCAGCTCTTGTGAACTGCTGGTGCAACGCCGTCTTCTGCAGATTCGCGCTAGCAGGGGGTGTCAATCAACTTGATCGTATTCGATCGGGTTGAATTGCGGAGATGTCTTTTCCGCCTCTTAAGAGCAGGCGGACAGGTTATGGAGCAGCAGTCTTTAGACCGCTTTCTTCATAACTGGTGTTTCTGGCAAGCCTGAAGGCTTCCCAGAAACACGGGGTTCAAGCTTATACAGAGCTTGATAGATATGCCCCCATGGGGAAAAGTCAGCTTCTACAATCCTGTTTGTCAATAAGGCTTCCATTTTATGTGCAGCATCATTTAAAGGGACAGTCAAATCAAAAATAGACTTTCATGATTCAGGTAGAGCACATATTTTAAAATAACTTTCTAATTCACTTCCATTATCTAAATGTGCACAATAATTTTATAGGCACTCTTTCTGAGGCACTAGTTGCTAATGAGCATGTGCAAGATTCACAGGCTATATGTACATGCATTTTGTGATTGGCTGATGGTTGTCACATGATGCATTAGGAAGAAAATGTAACTAACACTGACATTTTGTCAGAAAAAACTACTACTCAATTTAAATTATTTTGCATTGTCTTTTTTATTATGCATTTATTGATTATCAATTCTCTACTTTGTTTATTGGTCCTTTAATGTGTGATGCCTTTACACTCAAAGAGCATTCAGGAAACCAAACATCCTGCAATAATTCACCTCCAAGCTGCAGGAAGTGATGTCAGAATGCACAGGTAGCAATTGGGAAATGGGAGTCCCTATACTCCAAAAGCACACAAAAATAATGGTCTGGGTACCAGTGAATAAAAAACAAACACCTAGATTTAAGTTTTTGCGGCCAAAGGGGTGCGTTAGCTACACGTGTTTTTTTTCCCCCGCACCTTTTAAATAACGCTGGTATTTTAGAGTTCTCTGAAGGGCTGCGTTAGGCTCCAAAAAGGGAGTGTAAAGCATAATTTTCCGCCATTTCAACTCTCAATACCAGCGTTGCTTACGGTACGGCTAGCTGGAAAAACGTGCTCGTGCGCGATTCCCCCATAGGAAATCAATGGGGGCAGTTTGGGCTCAAAAAAGACCTAACACCTGCAAAAAAGCAGTGTTTAAGCTCCTAACGCAGCCCCATTATTTTCCAATGGGGAAACACTCTCTAAGTCTGCACCTAACACCCTAACATGTACCCCGAGTCTAAACACCCCTAACCTTACACTTATTAACCCCTAATCTGCCGCACCCCGCTATCGCTGACTCCCTGCATTTATTATTAACCCCCTAATTCTGCCGCTCCGGACACCGCCGCAACCTACATTTTACCTATGTAGCCCTAATCTGCTGCCCACAACATCGCCGACACCTACATAATATTATTAACCCCTAATCTGCCCCCTCCCAACGTCGCTGGCTAACCTTACCTACACTTATTAACCCTAATCTGCCGACCGGACCCTCGCAGCCACTCTAATAAATGTATTAACCCCTAAACCGCCACACTCCCGCCTCGCAAACCCTATAATAAATAGTATTAACCCCTAATCTGCCCTCCCTAACATCGGCGACACCTAACTTCAAGTATAACCCCTAATCTGCCGACCGGACCTCACTGCTACTCTAATAAATGTATTAACCCCTAAAGCTAAGTCTAACCCTAACCCTAACACCCCCTAAGTTAAATATAATTTTTATCTAACGAAATAAATTAAATCTTATTAACTAAAGTATTCCTATTTAAAGCTAAATACTTACCTGTAAAATAAACCCTAATATACTACAATATAACGAATAATTATATTGTAGCTATTTTAGGATTTTATTTTATTTTACAGGCAACTTTGTATTTATTTTAACTAGTACAATAGCTTTAAATAGTTATTTACTATTTAATACAACCTAGTTAAAATAGATTACAAAATTACCTGTAAAATAAATCCACCGAAGTTACATTTAAACCTAACACTACACTAGTCAATAAATTAATTAACTAAACTACCTACAATTACCTAAAATTAAATCAACTAAATTACAAAAACAAACAAACACTAAATTACTAAAAAAAAAAGAAGATTACAAGAATTATAAACTAATTACAGCTACTCTCAGCCCCCTAAAAATATAACAAAGCCCCCCAAAATAAAAAAATTGCTTTACCCTATTCTAAAATAAAAAGTTAACAGCTCTATTACCTTACCAGCCCATTAAAGGGCTTTTTGCGGGGCATGCCCCAGAAGAAATCATCTCTTTTGCCTTTAAAAAAAAAAACATACAATACCCCCCCCAACATTACAACCCACCACCCCCATACCCCTAATCTAACCCACCCAAACACCCTTAAAAAACCTAACACTAAGCACCTGAAGATCTTCCTACCCTTGTCTTCACCCAGCCAGGTACCATCCGATCCGTCCAGAAGAGGGTCCGAAGTCTTCATCCTATCCTGGCCAGAAGAGGTCCTCCAGAGGGTCCGAAGTCTTCAACCTATCCGCCAGAAGAGGTCCTCCAGAGGGTCCAAAGTCTTCATCCAGGCAGCATCTTCTATCTTCTTCCAGACGGAGCGGGTCCATCTTGAAGCAGTCAGCGCGATCCATCCTCTTCTTCCACCATCCTAACTCCGAATGAAGGTTCCTTTAAATGACGTCATCCAAGATGGCGTCCCTCGCATTCTATCGGCTGTTCCGATCAGCCAATAGAATGCGAGCTCAATCTGATTGCTGATTGGATCAGCCAATCCGATTGAACTTGAATCTGATTGGCTGATTCAATCAGCCAATCAGATTTTTCCTACCGTAATTTCCGATTGGCTGATATGAATCCTATCAGCCAATCGGAATTTGAGGGGGGGACACCATCTTGATGAGTCATTTAAAGAACCTTCATTCGGTGTTACGTGACGGCGGAAGAAGAGGATGGATCCGCGCCGGCTGCTTCAAGATGGACCTGCTCCGCTCCGGATGGAAGAAGATAGAAGATGCCGCCTGGATGAAGACTTCTGACCCTCTGAGGACCTCTTCTGGCCGGATAGGATGAGAGACTTCGGACCCTCTGGAGGACCTCTTCTGGCCGGATAGGATGAAGACTTCAGACCCTCTTCTGGACGGATCAGATGTACCTGCTGGGTGAAGACAAGGTAGGAAATCTTCAGGGGCTTAGTGTTAGGTTTTTGAAGGGGGGTTTGAAATGGGTTAAATTAGGGGTATGGTGGGTGGTGGGTTGTAATGTTGTGGGGGAGTATTGTATGTTTTTTTTTACAGGCAGAAAGAGAGCTTGATTTCTTTGGAGCATGCCCCACAAAAAGCCCTTTTAAGGGCTGGTAAAGGTAATAGAGCTGTTAACTTTTTATTTTAGAATAGGGTAGGGCATTTTTTTATTTTGGGGGCTTTGTTATTTTTTTAGGAGGCTTAGAGTAGGTGTTAATTAGTTTAAAATTCTTGTAATCTTTTTTTTGTAATTTAGTGTTGTATGTTTTTGTAATTTAGTTTAGTTGATTAATTGTAGGTAATTGTAGGTTAGTTTAGTTAATTCATTTGTTGATAGTGTAGTGTTTAGGTTTAATTGTAACTTAGGTTAAGATTTATTTTACAGGTAATTTTGTAATTATTTTTAACTAGGTAGCTATTAAATAGTAAATAACTATTTAATAGCTATTGTACCTAGTTAAAATAAATACAAAGTTGCCTGTAAAATAAATATAAATCCTAAAATAGCTACAATGAAATTATTATTTATATTGTTAGCTATATTAGGGTTTATTTTACAAGTAAGTATTTAGCTTTAAATAGGATTCTATTTTTTTAATAAGAAATAATTTATTTTTGTTAGATAAAAATGATATTTAACTTTAGGGGGGTGTTAGGGTTAGTTTAGGGTTAGCTTTAGGGTTAATACATTTATTAGAGTAGCGGCGAGGCCCGTCGGCAGATTAGGGGTTAATACTTGAAGTTAGGTGTCACCAATGTTAGGGAGGGCAGATTAGGGGGTTAATACTATTTATTATAGGGAGTTTTTGAGGCGGGAGTGAGGCGGTTTAGGGGTTAATACATTTTATTAAAGTGGCGGCTAGGTCCGGTCGGCAGATTAGGGGGTTAATAAGTGTAGGTAAAGGTAGCGGCGACTGTTGGGGGGGGCAGATAAGGGGTTAATAAATAGTTATGTAGGTGTCGGCGATGTTAAGGGCAGCAGATTAGGGGTACATAGGGATAGATGTAGGTTTCGGCGTGTGCGTCGGGCAGATTAGGGGTTAGAAAAAATTTTATTAGAGTGGCGGCGATGTGGGGGTTGGGGGGGCCTCAGTTTAGGGGTACATAGGTAGTTTATGGGTGTTAGTGTACTTTAGAGCACAGTAGTTAAGAGCTTTTCTAAACCGGTGTTAGTCCATAAAGCTCTTAACTCCTGACTTTTTTCTGCGGCTGAGTCTTGTCGGTATGAGGGTGTACCGCTCACATCGGACTTCAGGCCAAGACTCTAAATACCGGCGTTAGGAAGATCCCCATTGAAAAGATAGGATACGCAATTGCGTAAGGGGATCTGCGTATGGAAAAGACATGCTGGAAAGTGAGCGTTAGACCCTTTTCCTGACTGACTCCAAATACCAGCGGGGCGGTAAAAAGCATGTTTAGGAGCCTTTAACGCTGCTTTTGACGCTAACGCAGAACTCTAAATCTAGGCAATAATCTTTATTTTAAAATATGTTAGAACAACCCAAGAATCCAGATGATAACAAAAAATTATCTTAATCATGTTGGCCTTCCTGGCAGTAATCATAGATCATGTTTCTTCCTCTTTAAAGGGGTGTATTTTAAAAAGGAACAATTTCTTGTGTATATTAGTTCAGGCTATTAAAACACCAATTATAGAGGGACAGAAAGCTCAAAATTGAAAAGAGCATGGGTGCATTTCAATTTTAAATTCAAAGCATTTTGCAAATATACTTACATTAGCAGGAAATGCCTCTAGTAGTAAAGTTCTTACTGTTTTTCAGTAGCATAAAACACTATGCTATGAGTACCAGTGGAACAGTATCCAACACCTCACCTTCCTGAGAGTCAGTTGTATGACACAAATGAAATCTTCACAGTTGCAATGAGTTTTGAGTCTAGTTCATAACAGTGCGTGCAGTGAGGTCAGAGGCAGGTGAGGCAGCTGGCTAGGATATGCCTTCATCTTTATGATTATCCCTTTGTTGAAGAAATAGGCAATGGTACATGGGTGAGCCAAGTCACATAGAGGGGTTTCTATTGTGCAGCCACCAATCAGCAGCTACTGAGCATATTTAGATATGATTTTCAACAAAGGATATCAAGAGAATGAAGGAAATTAGATATTAGATGTAAATTGGACAGAAGGGGTGGGAGAGACAAGGAGAGAGAGATAGACAGAGAGACAGAGGGGGAGAGAGAGACAAAGAGACAGAGGAGAGATAGAGAGAGAGAGAGACAAAGATAGACAGAGGGTAGAGAGACAGACAAAGAGACCATGGGGGAGAATGAGACACATAAGGATAGAGACAGAGGGGGTGGGAGAGACAGGGAGAGAGAGGTGGATAGATAGAGAGAGAGAGAGAGAGAGAGAGAGAGAGAGAGAGAGAAAGAGAGACACAGAGGAGAGAGAGACAGATGGGGTGGGAGAAAGGGAGAGACAGAGGGGGAGGGAGAAATGGAGAGACAGAGGGGGAGGGAGAGAGAGACAGAGGGGGAGGGAGAGAGAGACAGAGGAGAGAGAGAGAGAGAGAGAGACACAGAGGAGAGAGAGAGAGACAGAGGGGAGAGAGAGGACAGAGGTAGAGAAGAGAGACAGCGGGAGAGAGAGAGAGACAGAGGGGAGAGAGAGACAGAAGGGGGAGAGAGAGAGACAGAGAGGAGAGAGAGGGGGAGGGATAGTGGTATAGAGAGACAGAGGCGAGAGAGAGAGACAGAGGGGGAGAAAGAGAGAGACAGAGGGGGGAGAGAGAGAGAGAGAGAGAGAGAGAGAGAGACCTGGGGGGGAGAGAGAGGACTGGGGGGAGAGAGAGAGAGAGAGAAAATAGGAGACAGAGGGGAGAGAGGGGGAGAGGGAGAAAGAGAGACACAGATGGGGAGAGAGAGAGAACAGACAGAGGGGAGAGAGAGAGACAGTGGGAGAAAGAGAGAGAGGAGAGAAGGAGAGAGAGAGAGAGAGAGAGACAGAGGGAGAGAAAGAGACAGAGGAGAGAAAGAGAGACACAGAGGGGGAGAGAGAGAGAGACAGACATGCACACTGCCATCTAAGCTCTTAACGAAAGTTGCTACAAAGTACACTAACAACCCATAGACTACCTATTAACCCCTAAACTGAGCCCCCCCACATCGCAAACACTATAATAAAAATTATTTAACTCCCCCCTAATCGGCCGACCGGACATCTCCGCCACTTTAATAAATGTATTAATCCCTAAACCGCCACACTCCCCGCCTCGCAAACCACTAGTTAAATTTTATTAACCCCTAATCTGCCGTTCCTAACATCGGCCAACACCTACCTACAGTTTATTAACCCTAATGCTGCTGCCCCAACGTCGCCGCTACTATATTAAATGTATTAACCCCCTAAATCTAAATCTAACCCTAACCCCCCCTAACTTAAATATAATTTAAATAAAACAAAATTATATTTACTACAATTAAATAAATGAATATTTAAAACTAAATACTTACCTACAAATAATCCCTAAGCTAGCTACAATATAACTAATAGTTTACATTGTAGCTAGCTTAGGGTTTATTTTTATTTTACAGGCAAGTTGTATTTATTTTAAACTAGGTACAATAGTTATTAAATAGTTATTAACTATTTAATAACTACCTAGCTAAAATAAGTACAAAAGTACCTGTAAAATAAACCCTAACCTAAGTTACAATTACACATAACACTACACTATAATTAAACTAAGTACCTAAACTACCTACAATTAATTACAATTAAATAAACTAAATTACGGAAAAAAAACAAACACTAAATTACAGAAAATAAAAAAATAATTACAATTTTTTAAACTAATTACACCTAATCTAATCCCCCTAATAAAATAAAAAAAGCCCCCCAAAAATAATAAAATTCCCTACCCTATACTAAATTACAAATAGCCCTTAAAAGGGCCTTTTGTGGGGCATTGCCCCAAAGAAATCAGCTCTTTCACCTGTAAAAAAAAAAAATACAATACCCCCCAACATTAAAACCCACCACCCACACACCCAACCCAACTCCTAAAACCCACCCAATCACCCCTTAAAAAAACCTAACACTACCCCCTGAAGATCACCCTACCTTGGAGACGTCTTCACCCAGCCAGCACAAGTGGTCCTCCAGAGGGTCCAAAGTCTTCATCCTATCCGGCCAGAAGAGGGACCTCCAGACCGGGACAAGTCTTCATCCAGGCGGCATCTTCTATCTTCTATCCTTCCGGAGGCGGAGTGGGGTCCATCTTCAAGACATTCAACGTGGAGCATCCTCTTCATCTGACGGCCGAACGACTGGAATGACTGGTCCTTTAAGGACGTCATCCAAGATGGCAACCCTTCAATTTCCGATTGGAATCCTATCAGAGCCAATCGGAATAAGGTAGGAAAAATCCTATTGGCTAATGCAATCAGCCAATTGGATTGAAGTTCAATCCGATTGGGGGGCTGATCCAATCAGCCAATAGGATTGAGCTCGCATTTTATTGGCTGTTCCAATCAACCAATAGAATGTGAGGTCAATCCTATTGCTGATTGCATCAGCCAATAGGATTTTTCCTACCTTAATTCCGATTGGCGATAGGATTCTATCAGCCAATCGGAATTGAAAGGGACGCCATCTTGGAATGACGTCACTTAAAGGACCAGTCATTCAGTCATCGGCCGTCGGATGAAGAGGTCTGGAGGTCCGTCGGCCAGTTCTGGAGGTCCTCTTCTGGCCAGATAGGATGAAGACTTTGGACCCTCTGGAGGACCACTTGTGCTCGGGCTGGGTGAAGACGTCTCAGGTAGTGTGATCTTCAAGGGGGTAGTGTTAGGTTTTTTTAAGGGGGGATTGGGTGGGTTTTAGAGTAGGGTTGGGTGTGTGGGTGGTGGGTTTTTAATGTTCGGGGGTATTGTATTTTTTTTTACAGGTGAAAGAGCTGATTACTTTGGGGCAATGCCCCGCAAAAGGCCCTTTTAAGGGCTATTTTGTAATTTAGTATAGGGTAGGGAATTTTAATATTTTGGGGGGCTTTTTTATTTTATTAGGGGATTAGATTAGGTGTAATTAGTTTAAAATTTTTGTAATTCTTTTTTATTTTCTGTAATTTAGTGCTTGTTTTTTTTCGTAATTTAGTTTATTTAATTAATTGTAATTAATTGTAGGGTAGTTTAGGTAATTAGTTTAATTATAGTGTAGTGTTAGGTGTAAGTTGTAACTTAGGTTAGGGTTTATTTACAGGTACTTTTGTACTTATTATTAGGCTAGGTAGTTATTAAATAGTTAATAACTATTAATAACTATAGTACCTAGTTAAATAATAAATACAAAGTTGCTTGTAAAATAAAAATAAACCCTAAGGATAGCTACAATGTAATTATTAGTTATATTGTAGCTACTTAGGGTTTTATTTTATAGGTAAGTATTTAGTTTTAAATAGGAATAATTGATTTAATTGTAGTAAATATATTTAGATTATGTTAAATTAATTTAAATTAGGGGGGTGTTAGGGGGTTAGGGTTAGACTTAGTTTAGGGGTTAATACATTTATTATAGTGGCGGCGACGTTGGCTGCGGCAGATTAGGGGGTTAATAAATTTAATATAGTTTGCTGGCGATGTGTTGGGTGGCAGATTAGGGGTTAAGAACTATAATGTAGGTGTCGGCGATGTTGGGGGCAGTAGATTAAGGGTTCATAAATATAATGTAGGTTGCGGTGGTGTCCAGAGCGGCAGATTAGGGGTTAATAATATAATGTACGTTGCAGCGATGTCGGGGGCAGCAGATTAGGGGTTAATAAGTGTAAGATTAGGGGTGTTTAGACTCGGGGTTCATGTTAGGGTGTTAGGTGCAGACATAAAATTCATTTCCCCATAGGAATCAATGGGGCTGCGTTAGGAGCTGAACGCTGCTTTTTTGCAGGTGTTAGTTTTTTTTTCAGCCAGCTCAGCCCCATTGTTTCCTATGGGGAAATTGTGCATGAGCACGTTTAGCCAGCTTACCGCTACCGTAAGCAACGCTGGTATTACAGTGAGATGTGGAGCTAAATTTTGCTCAATGCTCACTTTTCTGAGGCTAACGCCGGCTTGAAGAAAACTTGTAATACTAGTGTTGGCTTAAGTGAGCGGTAAGAAAAAAAGGCTTGTTAGCCCCGCACAGCCTTACCGATCAAAGAAACTCGTAATCTAGGCGTTTGTGTTAATAGGGAATTGTTAAAAGTGTTAAAGCACAAATGTTAGAAATAAATTACAACACAACAATAGCAAGTGTTTAAGAAAATTTTATTTACAGTTTGATTTGTTTCTTTGGCATTAAGTATTGTTATGTCTATAGTTTAAACAAAAAAACATTTCATGTAACAGAAAATTATAAGAATGCTACATAGAAACATATTCAATGAAACAGCAGCTAGACACATTTTAACAATAATATATACAAATTAAAGAACATACATACATATATTGATTTATATCACCAATGATTTAAATTAGAAATATTTTATCATAGTCTTCACTTAAAATTATCTAAAATAATTATTATAATTATCATTAAGAATAAAGTTCAAGTTCAAATAATTAGCAACATTTTGGTTTAAATATTTGTCCTGAGATTTTGTTGACTCTTCATAACATGTGAAAAATAAAATAAAGTGATTTTTGCAAAATATTTATAATCATTTGAAACTGTAAAATTAATATTTGTAATTTATGGAAATATTTAATTTAAACAATACACCAATAAAAAAAATAAACAGAGGAGGATAATTGTTGTCTCATTTTTTTTTTTATTATTGTTTGTGGTTCCTAGTTTAAATGTTTGGAAAGCTCACTATAAAAATTATGGTATTTTTACCATTGAATTTTCCCCTGAAAGCCTTTGTTTGCACTTTTTTGCAAACATCAGTATTCATATGTAATACAGATAAATATACAAATATTTGGCAATGGAAAATAAAACAATATAACATACATGCAGCATTTTAATAGCCATACTGCTGAAAGGTCAAGTTTAATATTGTCTAATATATATATATATATATATATATATATATATATATATATATATATATACACAGTGGGGCAAAAAAGTATTTAGTCAGTCACCAATTGTGCAAGTTCTCTAGAGAGGCCTTTAATTTTCATCATAGGTATACCTCAACTAAGAGAGACAAAATGTGGAAACAAATCCAGACAATCACATTGTCTGATTTGGAAAGAATTTATTTGCATATTATGGTAGAAAATAAGTATTTGGTCACCTACAAACAAGCAAGATTTCTGGCTCTCACAGACCTGTATCTTCTTCTTTAAGATGCTCCTCTGTCCTCCACTCATTACCTGTATTAATGGCACCTGTTTGAACTTGTTATCAGTATAAAAGACACCTGTCCACAACCTCAAACAGTCACACTCCAAACTCCACTATGGTGAAGACCAAAGAGCTGTCGAAGGACACCAGAAACAAAATTGTAGACCTGCACCAGGCTGGGAAGACTGAATCTGCAATAGGCAAGCAGCTTGGTGTGAAGAAATCAACTGTGGGAGCAATAATTAGAAAATGGAAGCAATACAAGACCACTGATAATCTCCCTCGATCTGGGGCTCCATGCAAGATCTCACCCCGTGGGGTCAAAATGATCACAAGAACGGTGAGCAAACATCCCAGAACCACATGGGGGGACCTAGTGAATGACCTGCAGAGAGCTGGGACCAACGTAACAAAGGCTACCATCAGTAACACACTACGCCACCAGGGAGTCAGATCCTGCAGTGCCAGATGTGTCCCCCTGCTTAAGCCAGTACATATCTGGGCCCGTCTGAAGTATGCTAGAGAGCATTTGGATGATCCAGAAGTGGATTGGGAGAATGTCATATGGTCAGATGAAACCAAAATAGAACTGTTTGGTAGAAACACAACTCGTTGGGTTTGGAGGAGAGAGAATGCTGAGTTGCAACCAAAGAACACCATACCTACTGTGAAGCATGGGGGTGGCAACATGATGCTTTGGGGCTGTTTCTCTGCAAAGGGAACAGGATGACTGATCCGTGTACATGAGAGAATGAATGGGGCCATGTATTGTGAGATTTTGAGTGCAAACCTCCTTCCATCATCAAGGGCATTGAAGATGAAACGTGGCTGGGTCTTTCAGCATGACAATGATCCCAAACACACCGCCCGGGCAACGAAGGAGTGGCTTCGTAAGAAGCATTTCAAGGTCCTGGAGTGGCCTAGCCAGTCTCCAGATCTCAACCCCATAGAAAACCTTTGGAGAGCGACAGCCCCAAAACATCACTGCTCTAGAGGAGATCTGATTGCAAGAATGGGCCAACATACCAGCAACAGTGTGTGACAACCTTGTGAAGACTTAGAGAAAATGTTTGACCTCTGTCATTGCCAACAAAGGATATATAACAAAGTATTGAGATGAACTTTTGACATTGACCAAATACTTATTTTCCACCATAATTTGCAAATAATATATTTCCAAATCAGACAATGTGATTGTCTGGATTTGTTTCCACATTTTGTCTCTCATAGTTGAGGTATACCTATGATGAAAATTACAGGCCTCTCTCATCTTCTTAAGTGGGAGAACTTGCACAATTGGTGGCTGACTAAATACTTTTTTTGCCCCACTGTGTATATATATATATATATATATATATATATATATATATATATATATATATATATATATATATATATATATATAAAAATAATAATATATATATTTTTATATATATATATACATATACATACACACACACATATATATATTCAATAAAGACCACACTCACTGGATTGCACATCTCGTGGAAAACAAAAAAGGTGTCTATATATATATATATATATATATATATATATATTTATATATGTATATTTGTTTTGTAAATTTGTATATATAGATATCCTAGATTTTAAAGGGACAGCGTATTTTTTTACTCCAAATTAATTCATTTCAATGATCAATTTTACATGCTGAAGTGTATTAAATTGTTTGCAAACTGGTAATTTACCTTTATTTCTGCATTTTATTTGGTTTTGCCTTTAGTATACCATCCTGTACTAAACGTTTCTATACTAAAATAGAAAATAGAATAGCTGTGTAAACATAGCCAGTAGAAGAAATGACTCTCCCATTGGGTTTAGGAGAGATACGTAATAAAATGCTAACTTTCAATTGTTCTCTCTACAGCTTGGGCTTTGATATGCGGATAGAGATAATATAAAGAATCATGTGTGTGTATACAAAGTGATAAAATAAGGAGACCTTAAAGCTTAACCAATTTTCATGGGTTATGGTCTTTAAAGAATATTACCATCATTTCATATACAACAATAAATCTAAATATGAATTGCTCATACTATACTATTTATACTCTAAAGCTGGTACAACAAGCCATTGGAAATTGAATGTCAATTTTGATGCTAAAGTGCCCGGTTTTTAAAAATGTGATTAAAACAGGGGCACTTTAATTCATCAAAATTTACATTTCACTCCGGTTGAGAAAAAAAAACTTATTTTTTAATCTTCACAGCAGCCCCTGCTTCCTCCGCTCGTTGCAAGCCATTTCGGACATCAGAAAAGATGGATAGGTCCTCTTCCAATCACAGATCCCCCCCCCCCCCCCAGGGAAATCAGTGTCTGATTCAACGCCGTGATTGGAGGAAGCCGGATTCTTCATTTTAGATCCAGGAAGATGCTTTGCGATGGGCGGAGGAAGCTAGAGCTGCTGTGAAGTTTAAAAGGTAAGTTTTTTTCTCAACAGGAGTGAAATGTAAATTTTGATGAATTAAAGTGCCCCTGTTTTTAATCAAATTTTTAAAAACCGGGCACTTTAGCATCAAAATTGACATTCATTTTAAGTATTTCATACATATTTATATCAAAATCTGTTAGAAAAAAGTATCAAATGATTTATCTACACTCTCGGTAGACTTTTTTCCTGTTGAAAGTCATAAGTTTTTCTAAAGGATTTTAATCGACCTCAAAATGTTTTAATAGTGATTTAAATGGGTATGATATATGACAAGAGCTTAAAGGGGTATATGTAAGTTTGAATTTGTATCTGTCAACATGTATATATATATATATATATATATATATATGTATGTGTGTGTGTTTCTATTATATATTTTTATATATGTGTGTGTAGATATGTATGCATGTGTACAATCTTTTAAACATATATTTCAATACAAAATCATAGTTTAAAAGTTAATAAAGAACTTTACTATTTGGCCTTTAGATTAGCTTACCTTCTTCTAAGCGCATGAACAATAACCGACATGAGTTTTTCAGTGCACACCCATAGAATTCTTTTATGTAAAGGATTAAGTGCACCCACACTAATCGACACCCAGATGTCTGCACTCTTTAGACTTTCGTCCTAACACTAATATATTACTTTCAACTTGTAATATGAGTCTATAATGAAAGTGATATTGATTTAACTTGAGCTATAGTAGTTCCACTAGTAATCGAGTCCTTTATAAGTCACATTCAGATAAAATAATATATATTTACAGTAAATTGATTTGTCATTATAAGTGTTTGAAGGAATGTGTTCAATTCCCACATATTGATTAAAACACCAATGCAGTATTTCTCCTTGATAATTTCCAAATGTGCTTAAAAAGTAATTAGACACAATAGCATCATTTAATTTAAGTACTGTACATAAAATAATTATAAATTAAAATGTATATATTTTTTTTTTATTCTACACCTATTATCTATAAGGATTAATAATCTATTTACACTGAAAATTAATTCTTGGTGAAACAACGTTTCCAAACACTAAAAAGCAACATTCAGGTAATTTTAAAAGCAATATGATTCTATATTTCTATGCTACATAAACATTCATTAGGACAATAACTGGTTAAAGGGATATGAAACCCAAATTTTTTATTTTGTGATTCAGATAGGGAATACATTTTTTTTAAAAAATGTTTCTAATTTACTTATTTGATCAAATTTGCATTTTTCACAGATATCCAGATAGGTAGCAGGCAGATGTCTGCCAAACTACATGACAGGAAATAGTACTGCCATCTAGTGTTCTTGCTACTTTCTAACATTGTTGCAAAACTGCACCTATATAGTTCTGCAGACAGGTGAACACTCCTGAACTTACCTACCTAATTTTCAACAAAGGAAAGCAAGAAAACAGAGAAAATGTGATTAACAGAATTAAATTGGAAAGTTGTTTAAAATTGTATGTTCTATCTGAATCGTGAAAGAAAAAAAATAAGTTTTATTGTCCCTTTAACTGAATGAATAAAGTTGTGGGGTCCATAAAGCAAATGATAAATAAGAACCAGATATGATATTAGCCTCTAAAATTATGAATTATCATGAAGTCATGGACACAAGAGCCTTTTCACAAATATAGATCTTCACTAGGTAATACAATTTAAAAAAATATTTAAAATTGTATTCCATGGAACTTATTTTCCATTTAATAGAAATTATACATTAATAGCTAAGCAGATTTTTGAGAATAAGTTCTGTAAGAAGCATTTCAACTATAGTAAATTTACTGGTTGAGACAAATTTGAGGAATTTCATTTGGGATTCTTTTTTTTTAACAGTGCAGTACTTGAAGGCTATTGATGTGTTATGTTAAAAAAAATGGAAGCTAAGGCTACTCATGTATTTTATTTTTTCCTTAAAGGGACACTGAGACCCAAATTTTTTTCCTTTTGTAATTCAGAAAGTAGCATGCAATTTTAAGCAACTTCTAATTTACTCCTATTATCAATTTTTCTTCGTTCTCTTTGCTATCATTATTTGAAAAAGGAAGGCATCTAAGCTTTTTTTGGTTCAGTACCTCTGGATAGCACTTTTTTATTGGTGGATGAATTTATCCACCAATCAGCAAGGGACAACACAGGGTTGTTCACCAAAAAATGGGGCCGGCATCTAAACTTACATCTTGCATTTCAAATAAAGATACCAAGAGAATGAAGAAAATTTGATAATAGGAGTAAATTAGAAAGTTGCTTAAAATTTCATGCTCAATTTGAATCACTAAAGAAACTTTTTGGGTACAGTGTCCCTTTAAGCATCTACAGTTTTCAGTCACCAAAAATGTTTTTAGTTTAATAATTAGGCATTATATGTTACATCTGTGTATATTTATTTAATAATTTTTTTGCAGTTTTGTATTTTATCTTTTAATACTATAACTGATACAAGGGTTTGGACAATACCTCTATTTAAATTTAATCTTAAAGTGAATGTCAATTCAGATTAATCCTATTAAAAACAAGGGCACTTTAATTAATC